>NC_056737.1:1990475201-1990775201 GCF_019279795.1 Protopterus annectens | reverse complement strand
TTTTTTGTGTTGTATGGGGTTTCAATCTTGGTGAACTTGGAATATCATAGGCATACTCTACTCAATTTTAGCAATAGGTTGACTATAGCTGTGTGTTGCCTAGTTTTAACAGAACTGTATTATTGTAGATTTGCTGCCACTGTTTTTTTTTGCATTTACAATCAGAATTTGCTCACTGAAGTTGCTGGTAATGATTTTTCAGAAGACCTTATAAAGAACTATTTGGATGACTGCTTGTCTTCCATATTTCTTAGTGATGTGATTATTTCAAATTTTGTTTTTGTTTAAAACTTGTATTTTAGTTCTATTCATGCTATTTTATATTTTATACTTAGAGTTCATCTGCTATGAATTTATTTTGATAATTGCAATACTCCTTTTTTATATATTATTTTTTTATGTGGGGGTGGGTTTTTTCTGCCCTGTGCATCATTCTTCAGCACTATACCCAGTGCCCCACATCCATTGCCAGGACTACCAGTCATCCCCTAACTCCTGGGCTTTCTCTGACTGGGCTGAGGCCAGCGCAGAGCTTCAACACTTCATTGTGGTCTGGCTGACTATATCTTCTTAGGGGGGGTATCTTATGATATACCCTGTTACTCCTCCTAATGGTCTCTTCAGTACATCCAAGGGGCTGGAGTGCAAAGGGGCTATGCTGGATTTCACCCTGATATACAACAGCTCAGCTGTGCCCACCACCCTATTCCCCCCTTTAGACCACACCTTCTAATCAAGTCATCTCAGCCTCCTCCAGGGATCATTATCTTTCCATACCAGGGAAGTGGCTACTCCTTTTTTATTTTCACCATATCATTATTTATTTAATTATTTATTTATTTATTTATTGACTAACATTTGATTACCGGGAAAATCCGATTGGGTAGAACCTCATGTTCAGCAGAGGCCTGGGGAGAAAAGCTTCAAATTATTGAAAAAGCATTTCAAGAACAATAATTTTACAGTCTTCAAAAATAGAACAAAAACATCTGAAGTTTAAATAATTATAATAAATTAGAGATAATGTAAAAACATTGATTATGAATAATTTAATATTTATAGAAATTTTAGACAGCTGGTAGAGAAATTAAAGGTAAGTTAGTCAAGTACAAATAGGAATTGCAATATGAAGTGTGGGAAAAACAGGCTTATTGTATATTTAGAGAGAAAGTCAGGGAAGAGAATTTGATAGAAGTAAGGAATTAACTCATTCACTCCAATGGAGCTCAGGAAGTTTGTATTGTCACTTCCAATGGGCGGAGCCTAATCTTTTTTATAGAATCAAATTGTGTCCTTACATTTCAAACAAATGTTCATATTTCTGGAACCATAGAGGTTATGTAAAATTGTAAATGGCAAACTCTTCAGCACAAACTATTTTTATAGTGGCAATATTCTTTAGGTTCTAGGTCTCAAACTGAATTTTATAAGACACAGTAAACACAGTAACTATTACATTTGTAATATTTTGTAAACAACTTATAATATTTCATCAGCCACTCAAGTTATATGCATACTGTCAGCAGCATTTTATTCACCTAGCTTTGAACTTTCATATGAGGCCAAAGGATTATGTGTTACTTGGTTGTTGGGTTATTTAGAAAAATGTGAAAATTATATCTATATAAATTAATATCATAAAAACAACAGTTACTATCTATTTACCTGCACTAGACAGAGATCAAATATTAATGCAATTGAGTTTGCCATTGTGTAAGCTTTAAGATAAACTATTTTAAAACTGTGTATATAGCATGGTTTTGGAATTATTGATGCAAATATGAACAAGCAATATTTGATGCCTAGAAACATCAGTAGGAGTTAACTGCAGATGCACTTGGATATAATGAGTTAAGTGAAGAAGGGAGAGTAATGAGGTATAAAGAATAAATAGTTTATTCCAATTTTGTGTAAAAACAGAGTCAGATTTTACCTAGGAAGTATTTCAGAGTGGTTTTGAAAGATGGGAGGGAAGGTATTGGCCTGCTGGATACAGGTAAGGAGATCCAGGCCTTAGCAATCTTGAATGAGTAAAGACAATGCTCAGCAGATTTGATTGGTTTGTATACAGGCAGGAGTTCTTTGTCACTGGATCACAATGACTGACTGGGAGCATAGTTTTGTACAATGGTTTATAGTGCTGGACATGCAGATAGATGCGGGATAATTTTATAGGTGGTAAGAAGATGTGTATATGTTAGTTGATGAGGAAGTTCTAAGCAGTTTAGGCCTTTTAGTGATCTACAGTAGTGGGTTCTAAAAGGGGTATTTGCTGCAAATTTAGCAACTTTGTTATAGCACTGTTCAAGTTTTCATTTTTGTGAAGCCAGGAGGTTAGTATGGATAACAGCACCATAAAGAAATGTGGAGAGGAGATAACTAGGGGCAAGTGTAGTTTTAATTGCATCTAGGACGTTACATTTTGTGGGTTTTTTTCATGAGAGAGGGGATTTGGGAGAAAAAAGTAGTAGTTTGGTATATTTTGCATTGAGCATGAGTTGCAAGTTACAAAGCCATGTTTCAGTGGTTGTTAAAGCTTCCTGAGTAATTTTTTGGAGGTGTGCCATGTTGACAGATATGCAAATTAGAGTGGAATCATTTGTGTATTCTATTAGGGTGGGCTGTTAGGTGGATGTATAGAAGGTGTTGGTGAAAATGTTAAAGAGGAGTGGCCAAGGATGAAGCCTTGTGGTACACTGTTTGTGACTTGGAGATAAGGAGAGAGCATGGAGTGCCATTTTACTGACTGATACCTATTGGACTTATAGGTTTTGAACCACAGAAGGGTGGACTGAGAGAGACCTAGTGAGGACATTTGAAGTAGAAGTTTGCTGTGACAAACTGTCTTGAAAGCTTTAGACATGCCCAGAAATAAAGAAGAGATTAGTTTGCCTTTATCTCTAGCTTTATTGACAGTATCTATTTAGATTAGAAGGGCAGTGCTAGTAATATGGGAAGGATAGAAACCATGTTGTGTAGAGGATAGGAGCTCTTCCTGCAGGAGGTAGTCTAGCAATTGTTTTTGAAAACATTTTCAGTTATTTTGGTGAGGGAACATAAGATTGCTATAGGTCTAAAATTTTTAATGTCTATCGAACTTGCTCCTTTGGCAGAGGGATAATGTCTGACATTTTCCGGAGAGAGATGAAACATGGAATTCCTGGATTGACCTATGTATAAATATTGAGACAGAATAGGCAATGCTATTGGTGGCTATTTTTAAGTACTCGCTTGGAAGGTCATCAGCTGAAGCAGAGCACGGTTTAAGTTTGTTTAAAAGTAGTTTTATATAGGCTGTAGGCACAGGTTTGAAGGTGAAAGTAGATGTGAGGATATGTGGCTGCTGGGCAGGGTTGGGATTAGATGTTGAGGAATCCTTTGTTAGACATGCTGTCCTATCTATAAAATAACAGTTGAACTGTACCACAGTTTAAAGTGGTGATTTATCAGGAGAGGGATTTGGGTTGAATTTTTGACCAGGCCAGTAAGATTTCTTTAATGGTCGATCAAAATTTTTGTAGGGTTGCGTTTAGTATTTTTTCTGAACGTTATTATAGTATATATTTTTTGTCTTTATCTATTTGCTTTTTAGTATGATTGCAAAGTATTCTTAAGTTTTCAAGTATTGTCTATCCTGCATTAGCATTTTGCTCTTTTTGGATAGCAAATTTATAAATGAGAACAGTTAGTTTATAGCCAGTACAAAGGAATTAACAAAGAAATACAAAGTAAAACAGGTTTTCTGTCATTTCCTGAGGCTAAATAACTGGTATATGCAGTATAATCTACTGGTCAAGAAAAAGGGGACAGTGGCCAACTTAGTAAGAGGTCATTAGAGTGCACATATTATTTCACAGAGACTTTCAATCGCAGAGCAAGCATGTATATGACTGATTAAAGTTAAAACACAGCAAGGTTCTTCATGATAAATGTGCTTACATTATACAATGACAAAATTCTCAGCAAATTTGTAGAAGTAGGACTTTGTGACAGAGCTCCTGCAGTATTGAAGTCAGATGTAGTGACCACAGGCTATTATACAATGACAAAATTCTCAGTAAATGTGTAGGAGTAGAGCCTTGTGGCAGAGCTCCTGCAGTATCAAGGTCAAATGTAGTGACCACTACAGGCTCTTCTCTGTGAAGGAAGATAGTGACATCATATCTGTATATTCACTTTATGCAGAGTGCCCTGCTTTGTAGCCAGTGTTATATGCTGTATGCAGCATTATTATTTGGGAAGAAGAATATAGGTTATTCCTGCACATATTCCCTGGGATACAGAAAGGCTTATCACACTGCAGAAACCTTTACGCAGAAAGTTTCCTCAAAATTGTAAGTCAAAGTGATTCAGAGACCACTTTCCCACTACAGTTTTGGTGTTGATCATTTTTTCTGAATCCAAGGAACTGCATTGTAATGTTTTAAGTGCTCCACTGCCTTGGATCCTTTCATTGTCTGTTGTAATGTTTCAGTTTATTCATTTAAGTGTACAAAATAATAATTAAGTATTGTTTATTTTCAAAAGAGAAGTCTCAGCAGAGAGATGAGGGTTTGTTGATAGCAAGTTAGTCTTAATAAATTTATTTGCTATACTTTACTTAAGATCAGACATTGTATCAAGTTTAGTTTTTCTAATTTTTTAGCTTTTTTTTAATTTAGCATATTCATATTTAGATCATGAAATAAGCTGATTCTATTTTCCCCACAAGCTACCTAGAACACACACTGAATTCTTTCCCAGCTTGTTTTCTTATCATTTCTAGAGCTCGTATTAAACATGATGACAGAACAGTTAGATGTCTTTCCTGTTTAATGAGGAAAGACTTCCATGAGATAAGATATCCAAACTTTATGCAATGTAAACAAATCTAAGGCTCCTTGACTAGAAGCAAGTATGCAAAGCTATCGTTGTAAAAATGAAGGCTAATTATCTCCCTGCCTACCATGTTGATGATGTACAATCTCCCTCCTTATAAGCAAACACTTATTGCTGCCTACAACTTTATTTAATATAAGAACTAATCAGTAGTCTTGGTTGAGTTACAGCAACAATACTTCTCTTTATGCTGTTTGTTTTAAGTTCTTCAGCATTGTCATGATATTTATTTCTATGTACTATTTACCGATGTAGGACTATTGTTGTCTTTTGTTACTATAATTGACAAAAATGCATGCCTTTGGAAAGACCTTGTTGCTAACAAACGGTGTAGCAAATAGAACAATGGTTATATACTACAGCATTAAGCTGGGAAACACACAATTTATTTTGATGGTTTAATGTCTCTCATTACGAGCTAAGTCCAGTTTAACATTTATCATTTTCTTCCAGTCTTTCTGTGTGTGTGTGTGTGTGTGTGTGTGTGTGTGTGTGTGTGTGTGTGTGTGTGTGTATAAATAAACTTGGTCAAATTTAAAAAGTGTGTGTATGTGTGTGTGTGTGTGTGTGTATGTGTGTGTGTGTGTGTGTGTGTGTGTGTGTGTGTGTGTGTGTGTGTGTGTGTGTGTGTATGCATAGTATGAGCTTGTGTGTATGCATAGTGTGAGCTTATGTGTGTGTGTGTATAAATAAACTTGATCAAATATAAAAAGTGTGTGTGTGTGTGTGTGTGTGTGTGTGTGTGTGTGTGTGTGTGTGTGTGTTTGTGAGCATGTGTGTATGCATAGTATGAGCTTGTGTGTATATGCATAGTGTGAGCTTGTGTGTGTGTGTGTGTGTGTGTGTGTGTGTGTGTGTGTGTGTGTGTGTGTGTGTGTGTGTGTGTGTGTGTGTGTGTTTGTATGCTATGAACTTGTGTTTGTGTGTCTTTGGAGTGAAGCAGTTTCATTATTTTCTACTGATCCCTGCTCAGTTTGCTTTTAATACATTTATTATCATTCTTAAAATATAGATTGTGTTGCTATGAATGATTTGAGAGAAAAAAATGAGTAAATAATATCATATTCCATTGCACTTAGTTATGTTAATTTAGAACTAAAAATAATTTCCTGACGCTTGCACCTAAGGTAAAGATGTATGAAGCTTTGACTACAGCCAGTGCTAGGTTATTTTGCACCCTAGGCAAAACTTATTAGTGCGCCCCTTGTTTTACAAATAAGTTATTTTCTTTAATTGAAATTGAAACTATAGAAATAGGAAACAAGGATTTAATTTGGCATATTTATTGACATATTTATTACACAAAAAATTACACATAGATTACATAATCAAAAAATTTCAGCAATATAAAAGATGACACTGTCATTAATTAAGTATACTTTTTTCACACAGTCAATCTTACTTCACTAAAATGTATATTACTCTTGCAAAGTAAGACAGAACTGCAGTTATTCTATTTGCACATAGGCATTGTCCCATTCCAACTGCCTACCCAGAAAATCTGCTTTGAGCCTACAATATTTAAAATAACAAGAATAAAAGGTCACGGTTACATTATTGTATTTTTTTCACATCTCATAGCCAAGATCTTGCTTCAGTTCACCCATACACACTGTACTCATGCAAGAGTACAGCTTGTTTCAACAACAACACATTGACAAACAGTCCTGTTTATCTTGACTACCCCTACAAAATGATATTGTTAGAAAAACATGTCATCCTTAAACAGCTCCCTAGAATACACTTCAGACCTAGTATCTCTTTAACTACTGCCAGGATATTAAAAAAAATATATAATAATAATAGTAAAGAAAGTCATCAGCAACCCCCAAAACACACAAACCACTAGCATCTGGTTGACCATGCCAGTGTATTACATAAAAAAACAACATATGTGCAGAAAGAAAGGTTCCAACATAATAGAAACATTTTTAAACAAACATTCAGTATATACATGAACAGGTATGAAATAATACATTAAGAATTACTCGTAAACTTGCTAATTATTTCACACTTACCATAAAGTACAGACAGAAAAGTGTTGTAATTCTAGCTTTGCAGAACTGTAACAGTAAGCAGATGGGCCATTTGTTCCATTCACACAGCCCCAACTCCACTCACTGCCCCAACCAGATTATATGACTTGATCTTGCGAGGTTAAAAACAAAAACAG
Organism: Protopterus annectens; assembly: GCF_019279795.1. Classification (NCBI taxonomy): domain Eukaryota; kingdom Metazoa; phylum Chordata; order Ceratodontiformes; family Protopteridae; genus Protopterus; species Protopterus annectens. The sequence goes on along the minus strand of NC_056737.1, from coordinate 1,990,768,150 downwards.
CAACAAAAAAGACAACACTGTCAGTAATTAAGTATACTTTTTTTCACAAAATCAATACGTAAGAGTTTAGAGCTTGTGGTCGATCTTACTTCACTAAAATGCACATTACTCTTGCAAAGTAAGACAGAACTGCAGTCATTTTATTTGCACATAGGCATTGCCCCCATTCCAACTACATACCCAGAGAATATGCTTTGAGCCTACAATGTTTAAAATAACAAAAATAAAAGGCCACGGTTATATTATTGTATTTCTTTCACATCACATAGCCAAGAACTTTCACGTGATCTTATTTCAGTTCACCCATACCACACTGTACTAATTCAAGACTACAGCTTGTTTCAATATCAACACATTGGGCCAGATTCAGGAAGGCTTACACGGAGTTCAAGAGTAGTGTAAGCCTCCGTGTAAGCCTCCTGATTCAGGAACAGCCCAAATCTCCGTGTAAGAGACAGCTAACACGTCTCTTACACGGACTGGGCGTGGAAATGCTCAATACCTCATTTGCAGCTCAAAGATATGCAAATGAGGTATTTGAGCGATCCACGAAGCAGAAACCAGTCCGTGTAATGGACGTGTTAGCTGCAGAAATGTACTCAGCTGACAACTGAGTACATTTCTGCAAAATTAAAAACGGAGCTATGTCAGCTCCAAATAAAGGGTGCATATGTTTCATTAAGCATGCCAATGGCCAAATATGTGGCCATTGGCATGAAAAAGTGTTTCAAAAATAAGTTATATAACTTTTTTTTCACGGGATTTTTGTGTTTAACTGCAGCGCACACCGCATAAACGGGTTTGCTACCTAAAACTGAAAACCGAAGCTTATAAACCCACAATTGTGGGATTTATGTATTACATTGAATGGCAATGGAGGGACTTGCAGACCAAAAACAATATGGCCTCCGTTTAGTGGTTGTCAAGGGGGGGAAGCTCCGTGTAAGACATGTAACTAGTCATTACTAGGCAATCCTATGTAAATGAGGGTTACAATACTGAATCACACTGTCACATAGGTAATGAGCACTGTCTGAGTAGTGTAAGAGTTAGAGACGGGGAGGAACAGAGTAAGAGGTAGGTGACATCATGGGGGGGGTGATAGCAATAAATGTACCAGATTGGAGGGCAATGTAAGGTAACAGATGACAGACAGACATCAGGGAGGGAGGTGTGTCCCAACAGAACACTAAGAAAGTAAAGAAATTGAGGGTACGCTATCCCTACACTTAAAGTTTCTTGATATACGTGCATCTTGGCGTGTGCACGCGTGTAAGGCAGGTTCAACATGTGGGGCGTGTTGCAAACCGTTTACAACGGTTTGCGAGGCGTCTGCGTGTGTAAGGCAGTGTGCGCGCGTTTTAGCATGAATTAGCCTAGCTAACACCGTGTAAGGATGTGTGCGCGCGTGTAACACCGTGTAAGGATGTGTGCGTGTTTAAGTGACTGTGAGCGTGTTTAAGCTGGTGTGCACATTGCTCCCCCTCAGGAAACAGAAAGGAAACAGGAAACAACTAAAATCCAGGGAAACTGCCAGAAGATACTACTGGAGTTAATTGGTGGAAACAATTAGAAGCAGGCAATTACACAGGCAGACTAGAAGCCCAACCCAGCACTTAAAACACTGCAAAGAGCAGTGCAGGCTGTTTCCCACAACAGATACTGCCAGAAACTAAGCTATCAGAATTGAAAACTGAAAAAGCTGAACTCAGAGCAGAAATGCTAGGGGCTGCCATAGCTATTATAATCAGGCATAGGCGAATTGCTGAGGGTGGTGACAATGCAGATGCTGACAGACAACCCAGAGTGAGGAGAAGGAGAAGAGTATACAGGCCCAGGGTCACCTACCATGGGTTACATGAGCTGGAGATAGTAGAGCGCTATAGAGTGGACAGAGAGCTCCTGCAGCAGATTGTTGAGCTGTGCAGGCCACGCCTCACACACAGAACCAACAGAGGGGAACCCATCCCAGTGGAAACCAAGGTATGTGTTGGCCTAAGAATACTAGCAACAGGTACCTTCCAGAGACCAACTGGCGATATGATGAGGATATCACAGGCATCAGCCTCCAGGGTACTACACCAGTTCCTGGATGCCATGTCAGCACATGTCGGTGATCATGTATATTTCCCCAATGCCCGTGAGGTATTGGCCAGCAATATCGTCTCTTCCAGCAAATAGCAGAATACCCTGAGGTACTGGGTGCTATAGACTGCACGCACATATGCATCAAAGCACCAGCAGGAGAGCGGGTAGAGCCTACATTAACCGCAAGGGATACCCCTCCATCAACTGCCAGGTCGTGTGTGATGCCCAGGGCATAATAATGAATGTGTGTGCTGGCTGCCCTGGGAGCTACCACGATTCCCATATCTGGCATCTGACGCAGCTGTACCAATCATTTGCCAATGGGGACTTCCCACACGGACACCTAGTGGGGGATGCAGGTTATGCACTTGAGCTGTGGCTGATGACACCCATCAGAAATGCACACACACCTGAACAGGAACGCCATAATGAGGCACACGCACAAACACGTAATATCATAGAGCGTGTGTTTGGGCTGCTCAAGTCACAGTTCCGGTGTCTGGACACATCTGGTGGAGCCTTGCAGTACACACCAACTACATGTACCCAAATGATCATGATATGTGCTATGCTACATAATACGATCCTGCAGAAACAGCTGCAGCAGGACCAGCACAGGGCTGGGCCAAACATCCCCCCACCATTGCCAAGGCCACCACAGGCAGGGGGTGACTCGGAGGAGGAACAACCTGACCTTGTCCCAGTAGGCAGAAGGAGGTGTGCCCAGTATGCCCTGGCCTTGGCAAAGAGGCAACGCATAGCACATACGCTTGGTCAGTAGGAACACTGGGACTGATACCCACTCTGACTCACTCATACAGTAACAGGGATGCCTAACATGACACAACCTGCTGCCAAACATGTACAGGGAGTGTAGTATGTGTATCCGACAGAGGTGGCCCTGCAGCACCACCTGAGGCATGAATGCCATGTGTTAAGTAATGTAATATCATGTACCACATGCACACCTGAGGACCCCAACTAACATCCACCCTCAAGAATCATAAACCACAAAAACACAAACCCACCTCATGGGTACCACAAGGGATAGGAACCTAGATGTAATGCTACCCAATGCCAGAAGTATAAACATCAAGATGTGTGGTGTGTAAACACACACAGTATAGAGAATGTAGATATCAGTGCTGTAATAGAAAACAGGGTCAAAGCCCACATCAGCACCCTGACACTACCAGGTCACACGTCATACAGTGATGTACATGTGCAAAAACATGGAACAAGATACAAAATGAGGGTGACTAGCAATAAATAGCATGGATAACCACACACCCATGTTTGTACCACAACAAGAAGCAACATGGAATAGCCATGGTAAAAAAACAATGGCTAAAACTCACTACTACTATATAGCTTGCTGCAGACCACTGTCCTAATAGCAGGAACTGCCCCAGGCCTATGTGCATAGGTTCATAGGTTCATACTAGGCTATCTGCCCTAGGGCATTAATAAGCCTAGCCCAGAGTTTTGTGGCTTCTGCCACCCCTTCAAGTTGATGGATAATATGCCCATTATTTTGCTGTGCCTCTGTCAAGCAGTGATACTGAGGTTATCCCTGGGGTATACCTGCAATCTCCCATCCATTGGTCAAGATCTCACTTGAATGAAGCCAGTGAGGTGCTCAGCCTCACATGTACCAGGATGTTGTTCCACAGCATAGGGACTCTCTGGGTGATGAATCTGTCCCTCCAGCACATCCTATTAATATCTGTGTTGAGGTTTAGGTCTCCTGCCCTTGTAGTTCTGATGGATGTAGAGGTCTTGAGGTGAAGCATGTTCAATAATTCTGGGTTGGACATAGCCTTGTATGTCAGGCACAGGTCACCTCTGAGCAGACGGTAAGTGACTGAATACAGCTGGAATCCCTTCAGTCGGGCAGCATAAGAAATATGTTTGAGACCCTTTCACCTCCTGTTGAGGAATTTGTGGGCCCATCCAATTGCAGCGGTGTTGGGTCAGATACATTCTGAATGGGGCATTGTATGCAATCATTGGTCTGATGAGTGATGAGTACAGGGGAACAATGACCTCCCTTGATCTAGATGTGAATCCCTGCATGATGAGGTGGCCAATGTAGAAGGCCTTCCAAACTACCCTGGCAATGTGAGTGTCAAACAAAGGTTACTGTCAACCTGGGTGCCCAGGTCCCTGATAACCTCCTCTGTGCTTAGAGGATTGCCATCTAGATGGGAAGTAGTGGTAACCTTGTTCTTCCTGAAGGGTATGGCTATGCATTGTTTAGTGTTTAATGTACGGTCATGGCTGTGGCACCAGTTATCCGTGTCTATGAGACCCTTCGAAGGATGTCTGTGTCAGATGGGTTTCCAACTATGCTTCCCAGTTTGCAGTCATCGTCAAACTTTGTCAGCCATAATCCTCCTGTGTTTGCTCGTACTTCTGAAAAGTAGATGCTGAACAAATGTGGGCCCAGGACTGAGCCCGTGGGACACCACCTGTGACAGCTCTGGAGTGTGACATGGCACCAGCAACTTCGACCCTGTGTGTTCCATCACTTAGCTAGTTTGCAACCCATGCTGTGATGTATGGGTTCACAATTAAGCTGGTGATGTTTTCAATGATACCAGAGTGGGGTATTGTGTCGAAAGCCTTTGCCAGGTCAAGGTAGGCTGTGTGGACTGCCCTGCCCACGTCAATGACCTGGGTGACTGTTTTGAAAAAGTCAACCAAGTTTAAAAGGCATGATCTGCCCTTGACAAAGCCAAACTGGATTGTATCCAATGTCTGCAAGTCCCCTATGTCTTCATTTATAATTCCCATTATGATCCTCTCCATAGCTTAGCAGAACAGGCTTGTCAAGCTGATGGGATGGTAGTTTCCGGGGTTGGTGGAGGCACCTCCTTTGTGAAGTGGGTCCACCATTGCCGTATGCCACTCCTTGGGCACATATCCTGAGGTGAGGCTAAGATTAAACAGCTGCCCTAACTGCGGGTGTAATTACTCATTGAGTTCATGGAGCACACAACTGGGGACACCATCTGGTCCCATGGATAAAGTGTTTTCTGCCTTGGATAGAGCAGTTCCCACCCCAGCATTGGAGATGTTTGGGGGGCTACAATCCTCTGGTGTAGATACCCTCCAGTTGGGGGGAGGGGGGGAGGAATCTGCAATGAACCTGTCAGCCAGTATGTTGGCAATGTCTGTAGGTGCAGTGATATCTACATCATTCCAAACTAATTCTGAGCATATCTGGGAGTTCCCTCCCAGGTTTCAAACATAGGCAAAAAAGGCCTCATGATTGTCCCTTGAGTCCTGAGTGGGTTTACTCTCAAAACTTGCCTCGGATGATTGTATGGGGAACCCAGTGTTTTACTCACAATGAGCAGGGGTGTCTTCCCTCCTACGGATTATGCTCTGTCTTGTAGTAGCTCCTTCCTTGTGTTGTAGAGCTTGTTTATGGCTAGGGTCCACCAGACTGGATGCTTGCCTGTGGTACAAAGAGTCTTTGTTTTGTTTGGGATTGCCTGATCCATGCAGTCCTGGAGGTGCTGGTAGAAGGCATTTGTAAGTGATACAGTGGCTTGGGTAATGGTGTCCGCTGGCTTGGGGCCTTGAAAGAGACCACACCAGTCCTTAGAAATGTGAAGTCGGCATTTGAGAAGGTCTTCACTGTTTGTTTTTCCATCTGGGGTGTGGGTGGGATGTGGAATCCCACTGAGAGTAGTCCATGATCTGATCTCACCAATGATGGGTATACTGCTGGTGTTGAACAGTGTGACCCCATGTTCGTGATGATGAGTTCTAGTATGTTGCCTCCACTTGAGGGGATTGGGACCAGTTGTTCCATGGCATTTCAGTGTATGAACTCATGGAACCTATGTGTTAGAGTGTTGTGGCATGATTAGTGATCCCAGTCTATATGTGGATAGTTGGAATCACCCAGTAGGATGCTGTTTGGAGATACATTTATCCCCTTCAGTGTTTGCAGGATAGCTGTGTGAGGTACCTGGGTTTGAGAGGGTGGCATGTAACATGCTACAAACTGCAGAGCAGTCTTGCCTACGGTCACTGGCACCTGGATGGTCTCCGATGCATCGTGTGTTGCCACCAACAATGAGGTGAGGGTGTCCTTGATGAATATGGACACCCACCATCCTTCTTGGTGTTGTCCGGATGCTGGTGCCGGAATGCATGATATGAGGTAACACCCGATAGTGCCGGGGTGCTGTCAGAAGCTGTGAACCAGGTTTCAGGCACAGAACAGACATCAATGTGCTACATACTGAGAAGGGCATAGAGTGTGTGCAGCTTGAGGTTGAGACCTCTGGCATTGAGCAGCAGTACCCTTAGTGTCCTTCCTTTACTGTGTTCTAGGGTGGTAGGTGTAGTATCTGAATCTTGCATAAAAAAGGCACAATGGGGGTGGCAAGAGCATCATCTGAAATCCGGAAGCCCAGGTGTGACAGGTGCAAGCTGTCCCTTGCAAATCACCGTGGCCTGTCCAGCATGTCGTCCCAGGCAGACAGGCATTGGACCCCCTTTGAATGACACCATAGTCTAAGCAAAATAATACAGCTGATCATCTTGTCTCTGTTTATGTGGCATCATACTTGGTGAAGGTAGGATACTGCTGAAGGTCAGGGCCATACCTGCCTGGCCTACATAATCAGAGGGATCCTCTATGTCTCTTTCCATGTAGTCCAGGGAGGTACATCTCATGTCGTTCACACCAGCATGGATAATGACTGGGTCAGACCTGTACTTGCAGTTGAGTGACCTGAGTGCTTGCATTATGTGGTGGATTCCAGTGCCCGATAGGCAGCTTACTGTGATCTCCTCCGTACCCGATCTGGTGAGCGGGACGTCAGTGTGTCTGACTATGGAGTAAGCATAGACAAGTGTGTCTGGCATTGTTTTTGGCCTTAAGGGCTGTGACTGTTTGGCACACCGACTCTGTGGTCAATGTGTTGCATGTGCTGTGCCCTGTGGAGGCAGTTGTGTGAGTGTCTGCTGTGGTGGCCACTGCCATTCCGTAGAATCCTGATCAGAGCCTCCGAGAGTGTCTCTGTGTGTCTATGTGTATGATCTTAAGTTGTGATAGTGCCATGTGAGACTGGATTTGTGATGTGTGTGTGGTTACCTTCACCTTCTCTCTGGTCTTGCTAGTCCTATGTTGAGAGAGCTCAGCCTCCACTTTGGCTATATAGTTGCATCTCTCACATGTATGTGTGTTTTATGGCAGAAGGAGAGGGTTGTCAGTGTACATGAGGCAAGTGTAACATTGCCTCAATATTCCCAGGTTCACCAGCTGAGCAGGAGAGGACACTAGCAACTGATCTCTAGACATGCTAGAAGGAATAGACAAAACAATGTTGGAATACAGGGAGATATCAAGCCCCCAAACCACATCATACTGTTTGATTGACAATAGCTACACATACACCGGTGTTTCATAGTGTCATAGTCTACTACTAGCCTATCTGCCCTAGTGCATGTATAAGCCTAGCCATAGTGATGTGGCTATTGCCACTCCTTATACTGGTAATAAGTGTACAGAATAGATTCTGATGATTGTGCCTCTGACTTAGTAGTGACACAGTATGACCCCTTACGTAATTGAATAACATGACTGTGCCTCTGTCTAGTCTGTGCCTCCGTCTCAAATGCAGTTGTCCAGATGTCTCCTGAAGAGAGTCAGTGAGGGACTCTGTCAAACATGGACTGGGATACTCTGCTAGAGTGTGAGATGCCTCTGAGTTATGACTCTGTCCCTCCAGCATGTCCTATACATGTATGTGCTGAGGTTCAAATCCTCAGCTCTCATGGCTCTGGTGGATTTGGATTGCTTGCAGTGGAGCATGTCCACCAAATCCTGATTGGACATGGTCTTGTATGTCAGGCATAGGACACCTGTACGTATGCGGTATGACACTGAACAAAGCTGGATTTCCTCTATTCTGGAAGCATCTGACATGTGTTGAAGAACCCTGATCTTCATGGTAGGTACCTTTGGGGTGTCTCCAGCTGTTGCAATTGCTGGGTGAGGTACATACCATATGGGGCTTCGTATTCAATCATGGGCCTGATAAGGGAGAAGGATAGTGGAACAATGACCTCCTATGATCTTGATGGAAAACCCTCCATGATAAGGTGGGCAAGATAGAAAGTCTTCCTAACCACTTTGGCAACAGGGGTGTCAAAAGAGATGTCACTATCTACATGTGTCCCCAGGTGTCTGATTTGTTGTCTGTGCTCAGTGGGTTGCTGTCTATGTATTGATCTGTGGGTACTTTGTTCCTCCCAAAGGGGATGAATACACATCAGTTGCATTCAGTTTCAGGCCATGTGTCTGGCACCAGCTATCCGCCTTTGTGACGGCATTCTGTAGTATTTGTGTGCCGGCTGATGTATTCACTATGGTGCCTAGATTGCAGTCATCTGCAAACTTTGTCAGCCACAACACCCCTATGTTTGCTTTCACATCTGAAAAGTAAATACCAATTAAGAGGGGTCCCAGGACACATCCTTGTGGGACACCACCTGTGACTGGCTTCAATCTGACAAGGCACCTGCAATGTTGACTTTATGGGTTCTGTTTCTTAGCCATTTTGCAACCTATCCTGCGACATATGCTGTTATATGTCAGCTGTTGAGCTTGGCTATGATGCCTGAGTGTGGTATTGTGTCACAGGCCTTAGCCAAGTGCAGGTAGGCTGTGTGGACTGCGTAGCCCTCATCGATGGCCCTACTGACAGTTTCATAGTAGTCAACTTGGTGCAAAAGGCAGGATCTGCCCTGTACAAAGCTGAACTAGGTGGGAACAAGGGTCCGTAGGTCAGTAATGTGTCTGTGTAAGAGCTCCATAATGACTCTCCCCATATCTTTGCAGACAAGGCTGGTTAAGCTTGTGTGGTGGTAGTTGCCATGGTCTGTGGAGGCATCTCCTCTGTGGAGTGGGACCACTGTTGCCGTACGCCACTGTTCAGGTACATATCCTGTAGCAAGACTAAGGTTAAATAGCAGTTGTATCAACGGGTCCAGCCCCTTCTGGAGTTCACATAGCATGCAACTGGAGATACCAGCAGGTCCCATGGATGCTGTGTACTTGTCTTTGCTGAGTGTGGCTCTCACATGGACATCCAAGATGACAGTGAGGTTACATACAGCAGTGATAACTATCTTCTATTGGGGGTGAGGGAGGGGGTAAATCGCACTGAAGCTGTCCGCCGGAATGTTGCCAATATCTGTCAGGTCACTGGAATATATGTTGTTGTGTACCAACTCTGAGCATATCCGAGGGTTCACAACCAGGTGTCTGACATAACTGAAGAAATCAGTGTGGTTACCTTCATTGTCTTTGGTGATTTATGTCCCCAAGTTGACCTTGCATGTCTTTATGAGATAATGTAGCTTTCTACTAGTGCTGATCACAGCTGTCTTCCCTTTGGAGATGTAGCTCTGTCTTGCATTAGTAACCGTCATCTGTCATACAGTCTGTTTATGGCTGGGGTCCAACAGACAGGACACTTTCCCTTTGGAGACGGTCCTGTTTTTATTTGTGATTGCATGGTCCATGCTGTCTGACATCTAGCTAAGGGGAGGTCATTGTGGTTCTGCAGTTATCTTTCATCAGCATTAGAAATTACCACAACAACCCCTGTGGGTGTACCTCATGCAGACACATCCAGCACCTGTAAAGTCCACAACAGTACCTCACCAGGAGTATGACAGAGCTGGAACACATGTAATGTGTAGTCTGATTACACAGAGTGCAGCTCCACACACTGCCATGCTGTCCACCCAGATGCAAGCTGTGCCTGATGTAGAAAGCCATGTCCAAGCTGGAATCAATGCACATGCTGCACCTTGTACAATCTGAATGGCAGGGAGCTATGCACATGAGGGACCTGAACCCCAGCACTGACATATATAGGACAGGCTGTACTGCATTATCCAAAACACAGAAGCCACCCCACACATGAGTAAACTACCAGTACAGGTTGTCCGTAGAGACACTCGTTGAGTCCCCTCAACAGGAATCCTAATGAGTGCATGGGAGATGGGAGGTTTACCCTGGGTATCAATGTTATGTCACAGGTAGACAGAGGCACAGTATACTAAACAAGACATATGTCATGGCAAACATCACTTACAATGTGTTGATGGACAAACACACTCTCCGACTAGCATTAGAAATGGCCTAGGGCACATCGGTAGTGTTCGCCAATGTACACCCATGTTGTGGAATACACTACCAATGTTGGATGAGGCTGTTGTAAGTAGTTCACATCTGAACATAATGCAACATGGTCAGATAGGTTCATAGGTACATAGGTTTATACTAGGCTATCTTCCCTAAGGCAGGTATAAGCCTAGCACAGAGTTCATTGGCATACACCACCCCTTATATGGAAACAGTACTGTGCCCATTAGTGTGTCATGCCTCTCTCCAGCAGTGACACCATGACGATCCCCGGGTTAAACGTATGACCTTCCATCCACAGGTCAAGATACCTCTTGAACACAGCCAGCAAGGTGCTCTGCCTCACATGGACCGGGATTGTATTACACAGCATAGGGAGTCTCTGGGTGATAACTTCATCCCTCCAACATGTCCAACATACAACCCTGCTAAGGTGTAAGTCACCTGCACTAGTGGTTCAGGTGGATCTGCTGATTCTGAGGTGGAGCATGTCCATTAATCCCTGTTTGGACATGGCCTCGCATGTCAGGCACATGTCACCTCTACGCAGACAGTATGTGAGTGAATAGAGTGGGAGTGTCTTCAATCTGGCAGCATATGACAGCTGTTGGTGTTCCTTGATCCTTTAGGTGGGGGACATTCAGGGTGTCTGCAATTGCTGCAGATGTTGGGTGACATACAGCCAGAATAGGGCATTTGACTCGATCACCGGTCTGATAAGTGAAGAGTACAGGGGAACAATGACCCACTAGATCTGGATGTGAATCCCATCCTGAGCAGGTGGGCAATGTAGAAGGTCTTTCTAGCCACTTTAGCAATGTGAGTCTCAGAAGAACGGCGACTGTCAACCTGGGTCCCCAGGTCCATGATAACCTTCTCTGTGCTTAGAGGATTGCCACCTATATGGTAGCTTGGGCTCACCTTGCTTTTCCTGAAGGGTATGTCTACACATGTTGTGCACTTTGACTTCAGGCCATGGCCCTGGCACCAGCTATCAGTTACTGTGAGTCCCTTCTGAAGGATATCCGTGTGTGATGCACTGTCCACCATGGTGCCCAGTGTGCAGTCATCTGCAAACATTGTCAGCCAAAGTCCTCCCATGTTGGCCTGTACTTCTGGGAAGTACATGACAAACAATGGGGCCAAGGACTGAGCCCTGTGTGACACCACCTGTGACCAGCCTGGAGTCTAACATAGTGCCAGCAACTCTAACCCTGTGGGTCCCGTCCTTAAGCCAGTTTGCAACCCATCTTGTGACATATGGGTTTACATTTCAGTTGTTAGGGTTTTCCACAATACCTGAGTGGGGTATTGTGTTGAAAGTGTTTGCAAGGCCAAGGTAGGCTGTATGGACTGCCTTTCCCCAACAATGGCCTAAGTGACCAATTTGAAGATGTCAACCCAGTACAAAAGGCATGATCTGCCCCTGACCAAGCCAAAATGGGATGGGTACAATGTCTGCATGTCCCCTATATCTTTGTTTATGAGCTCAATTATGATCCTCTCCATAGATTTGCAGACTACACTTGTTAAGCTTATGGGGCAGTAATTACCAGGGTCTGTAGAGGCACTGCCTTTGTGCAGATGTGCACAACTGGACCCTAACCAGGCTGTTGTGCACACTATGGAAATGTAAAGCGGTGATAGGACTAAAGCCCAGGATACTGACCACCACAGTGAAAGTACTGAAACACTACACTATACAGTGCTACAGTGTTAGGTCAGTATGAACGGATGTTGACAATTGTGTGCAAAGTATCCCATGTAAAACCTGCAGGCACAGTATACTCCCTGTTTTGTTCACACAAAAAGCATTCGGACAGTAACTACACAACATGGCAGACAACACACAACCATAAACTGGAGGTATTTGTTGAAGGTCACACTCATCCACAAATGTGATGGGCTGCAGAGTTCAACATATGTAAAGCCCACACTGGGCATGCTCACACACTCAGATAAATGAGACATCTTTCACACAACATGCCATGGGAAGGCTGAACTGGGCATGCTCACACACTTGGTCCAAATGTAACTCCTAGCAACTGTGAAAACACACCTGAGGATGCTCATTCCCCTTTCTAGACACTGATCATGTAAGCACCCTATAAGTATATCGGAGAAAAGGAATCTCTCAGTAATCCAAATAGCGCGCTCCGCTAATGCGTCCGTCTGTAGTGTCATAACATAGTTAGGTAGGGGTTTGAATCCAGCAGGTGGCAAGTGTGTGTGAAGGGGGGTAAGTGTGTATGAAAGCAACATCCCTTTTGGCAACTGGGAAAATACACCACAGGATGATCATTCCACTTTCTAAACTCTGATGATGTCAGCACCCTATAAGTATATCAGGGGAAAGGAAACCTCCCAGTAATCCGAATAGCACGCTGTGCTAATGCGTCCGTCTCTAGTATCATAACATAGTTAGGTAGGGGTTTGAATCCAGCAGGTGACAAGTGTGTGTGAAGGATGGTAAGTGTGTATGAAAAAAAACATCCCTTTTGGCAACTGGGAAAATACACCACAGGATGATCATTCCACTTTCTAAACTCTGATGATGTCAGCACCCTATAAGTATATCGGGGGAAAGGAAACCTCTCAGTAATGCGAATAGCGCGCTGTGCTAATGTGTCCGTCTCTAGTGTCATAACCTAGTTAGGTAGGGGTTTGAATCCAGCAGGTGGCAAGTGTGTGTGAAGGGGGGTAAGTAAGTGTGTATGAAAGAAACATCCCTTTTGGCAACTGGGAAAACACACCACAGGATGATCATTCCACTTTCTAAACTCTGATGATGTCAGCACCCTATAAGTATATCAGGGGAAGGGAAAACTCCCAGTAATGCGAACAGCGCACTGTGCTAATGCGTCTGTCTCTAGTGTCATAACCTAGTTAGGTAGGGATTTAAATCCAGCAGGTGGCAAGTGTGTGTGTATGAAAGAAACATCCCTTTTGGCAACTGGGAAAGCACACCACAGGATGATCATTCCACTTTCTAAACTCTGATGATGTCACCACCCTATAAGTATATCAGGGGAAAGGAAACCTCCCAATAATGCGAATAGCACGCTGTGCTAATGTGTCTGTCTCTAGTGTCATAACCTAGTTAAGTAGGGGTTTGAATCCGGCAAGTGTGTGTGAAGGGGGATAAGTGTGTGTGTATGAAAGAAGCATCCCTTTTGGCAACTGGGAAAGCACACCACAGGATGATCATTCCACTTTCTAAACTCTGATGATGTCAGCACCCTATAAGTATATCAGGGGAAGAAAAAACTCCCAGTAATACGAATAGCGTGCTGTGCTAATGCGTCCGTCTCGAGTTTCATAACCTAGTTAGATAGGGGTTTGAATCCAGCAGGTGGCAAGTGTGTGTGAAGGGGGATAAGAGTGTATGAAAGAAACATCCCTTTTGGCAACTGGGAAAGCACACCACAGGATGATCATTCCACTTTCTAAACTCTGATGATGTCAGCACCCTATAAGTATATCAGGGGAAAGGAAACCTCCCAGTAATGCGAATAGCGTGCTGTGCTAATGTGTCCGTCTCTAGTGTCATAACCTAATTAGATAGGGATTCAAATCCAGCAGCTGGCAAGTGTGTGTGAAGGGGTTAAGTGTGTGTGTATGAAAAAAACATCCCTTTTGGCAACTGGGAAAACACACCACAGGATGCACATACCCCTTTCTAAACGATATCACAATTATGTATGGCTTTTGATTACAGACATGCCACGTGTGTTTTGCACACACAGAATGCCCATGTGTGTGGGTTGTCACTCACAATAATGCAAGACATTGATTAAACCAGTTATGGCAATGCACACATGATGTATGTGTGTACCAAATACACATATGTACCTGTGACCTTCAATAGTTACCATGTGTGATGCCTGCCACATGTGAATACATGGTATTTGCACAGAGTAACATTATGACCGTGGTCTTCTGTGCAGGTGCAGCATGTGGGATGTGTACATACAGTGTGAGATGTAGATGCTATCAGCCTAGTAGTGAGGGATGCACACCTGGTCTGGGGCATATAGTCTACATGTTGTTGATGTACAGGAGCTGCATGTTTTCACCTGTTGTGGAAGTGGTAAGACAGTATTCCATAGCAATGCAGTGACTGCATGCTAAGAACCATTCAGCTAGGGTTTTGTAGCTACACGAAGTCATTAGCATTCAGTAATTTGTCAGAATCCCTGGTGAGGGTCTGATGCCAACCAAGGTCAGGTGTCTACCAGCCTGTGTCACTTTCTCAGTGATCCCTTCCATGTTCCCTATCATGTATCCCAGTGAGGGACATCCCACATCAGCTGTGGTGGCATGGACAATGACTGAGTCATATGTGTCCATGCATCTGACTGACTTGTATGTTTGTGTTATGTGGTGAACCATAGTGCCCCATGAGCATATCACTGTGACCTACACCTTTTCCAGCCTGGTGAGCATTGTCTCACTGTACTGGACAATAAAAGTACCTAACACAACTGCGGCAGTAGTGTTGTATAGCTGTACAGACTGTGCTTGTTTGACACACAGGATTTGTGTGCTATGTGTTATGCGTGCTGTGTGCAGGCCTAATGTATGCCTGTGTGCCAGCTGCAGAGATGTCTGCCAGTCATGCAGGATGCTATCCTTAGGCATCACAACTGACCTGTTGTGTTTCCATGCTTGTATTGCTGTCCGTGTAGGTCCACATCAGATTGGTATTGCTGTCACTGTAGTATTTCATGCCACCAGACAGGTTATGCCAGTACTGGGTTCAGAGTGCTTAGTCCACAGTTTGGCCATGTGTTTCCATCTCATACATGTGATGTACATCCATGGGTAGGGGATAGGGTTGACTGTGTACATGTGGCAGCTGTGACATTACTACATGACACACATATTCCACAACTGTACCATAGAGGTGACTGACAACTGACCTTTGCACATGCTACCATAGTATTGAGATTACATTGGTGATTAACAGCACATAGGGACAATGGTGATAAAGATACATAGGTCCATAGGTTCGTACAGGGATGTCTGCCCAGGGCATGTATCCACCTAGCCAGAATGTGTGTGCCTTTCAACATGCATTGTGAATCTGTCTTGCTATGCCCTTTTCCAACGTTAGTATACTGTGCCTCTGTCTCACAGTGACACATAAGTGATACCCAGGGTAACCCTACAATGTCACATCCTGTCATTAATATATCACTCTTGAAGATAGTCAATGAGTCAGTCTGCCTAACCTCTATTGGGATAATATTCCGGAATGAAGGGAGCCTCTGAGTTGTGAATGTGCCCCTCCAGCATGTCCTGTGTATATCACTCCTGAGGTTCAAGTATTTCCAGTGTGTATCCTGGTGGGATCTGGATATTCTGAGATGCAGCATGGCCATTAACTGAGGGTATGACCTGGCCTTCTATGTCAGGCACAGATTGCCTATGAAGAGGCAGTATGTCACTGAGTAGAGCTGCTGTTACTTTAACCAGTCAGTATGTGGCATCTGTTTGAGCCCTTTGATCCCCTTGTCGAGGTACATATGTGGTATCTCCAGTTGCTGCAGGTGTCTGGTAAGGTGCATGCCGAGAGGTTCATCATAGTCAATTATGGGCATGATGAGGGATGAGTAAAGGGGCACAATGTCCACCCCTGATCTACATGTGGATCCCATGATGATGTGGCCCATGTAACATGCTTACCTAACCACTTTGTCCATGTTGTTGTCAAATGGTAGAATGCTATCAACCTGTGTACCCCAAGGTCCATAATTCCTTCGTCTGCACGTAATGGATTAACACATATGTGGTACGTTGTGGTCACTCTGTGTTTGACAAAGGGAATGACTATACGCTTTCTGTCATTCACGTTGAGGCCATGGCTGTGGCACAAGTCGTGTGTTTCCAAGAGTCCCTTTTGGAGGGTGCGTGTGTTAGCTGGTGAGTTGATTATGGTGTCCGGTTTGCAGTCACCTGTGACTTGCTGTGCCACAGTACTTCCATGTTGGCCTGTACCTATGATAAATATATAATGAAGATGACAGCTCCCAGGGCTGTGCCTTGTGGGACACCACTTGTACCAGGTTGGAGGCTGACATGGCTCCAGCAATTCTACCATGTGTGTTCTGCCCTTGAGCCACTGTGCAATACCCATAGTGGCATAGGGGTTAATATGTACACTGGTGAGCTTCCCTAGAATGCACAACTGGGGTATTGTATCCAAGGCTTATGCAAGGTTCAGGTAGGCTGTGTACACCTCCTTCTCCTTGACAGTGGCCTTGGTGACTGTTTCAAAGAAATCAAACTGGTTGGAGAGGCAGGATTTGCCATTGACAAAGCCAAACTGTGTATGGTGACATGTCTGTAGGTCCACAATATCTAGATATGTGAGGTTCATGATGATCCTTGCCATAGCTTTGCAGACAAAGCTAGTCAGACATATGGGTCGAGTAGTGTCAAGGATCCATGAAGGCACCACCTGAATGTTGAGGGACCACTGTTGCTGTATGCCACTCTCTGGCCACATACCGTGTATTAAGGCTGGGATTGAACAGTGGTGTTATGTCTGGGTGTAGCTCTTCTCATGGTTCATGTAGGACACAGCCTGGGACACTGTCTGGTCCCATTGATGCAGTGTTTATTGCTTTGGGAAGGGCATCTCTTACCTGAGCATCTGTGATGTCAGGGGGGGGCAGCACTGTGCCACGAGACATATGTGCCCTTTTGGTGTGGGGGGTTGAAGGCAGCATTGAACCTGCCCACTAGGATGATGGCAATGTCTGCATGTTTTGTATTTTGTGTGACATCTTGGATTACCTCTGAGCATAACTGGGTAGTACCACCCAGGTTACTAACATAACTACAGGCAGCCTTGTGATTATCCTCAGTGGCTTGTGGAACCCTCTCTCAAAGATGGCCTTAGACAATCATATGGGTGCCTGTAGTTGTCTTCCAATACTCATCAGTGGTGCCTTCACATTTTGGGAGGTTGTTGTATCATGTAGTGGCGTCATCCTTCTATTGTATAGTGTGTTTATGGCTGGTGTCCAGCACCCAGGACATCTGCCTTTGGAGAATTGGGTCATGCTTTCATATATGGCTTCATGATCCATGCATTCCTGAATGTGTCCATAGAATGCCTTTATAGAGGTATCTGCAGTCTGGTCCATATTGTCAACAGGCCTTGGGCCTTTGAAGGTTTCCACATCATTTATGAGGGGTGTGAACTTGCTTGACATGAGCTATTGACAGACGTGCCCTCCAGACAGAGCACGGTGAGGGTCACAGTTAGCTACTTGTCGGGTGATAGCATGTGCCACATAACACAGGCACACAGGTCACTCCACAGCAAGTACAGCTATGAGGCAGACATTGTCCATGCTGGTGCAAACAACCTGAGACGTACCTCCCTGGACCACATGGCAAGAGACACAGAGGAGCTCTTACAGCACCCTCTCAAACTCAGGACTCCCACACAGCCTTCATGCTGACACAGGACAGTTTAGATTACTCTGCAAACACCATCATACTGGGTGACATTAGCTACCCAAACATAGACTGTGAACATTACACAAGCCACAATACCCAAGCTCTAGGGTTCACATAGATCATACATTCTTTGGCTATGGAACAGGTAACCAACCTTCCCACAAGAGGGGAAGATATACTAGACCTGATCATCACAACCATGAGTACAAACAGCTCACCACTGGAGTATATCCCTCATTGTTGCAATCAAACCATATACTCATCACACTGGAGTACTGGATCCCCCACATATGCAAACCTCAAACACATCGATGTGTGTGTTGGAAATGTCCCTATTAGCAACTGTGATAGTACAGTACAGGATGCAGATTCCCCTTTTGAAACACTGATGATGTCAGGACTGTATAACTATATTACCTGTAGTAAAGTCCTCCAGTAATTCGCATAGCGCGCTCTGCTAATGCGTCTTTCTCCAGTGTCATAATGTAGTTAGGTAGGGGTTTGAATCCTGCAAAAGGAATATATGTGTGTTAGTATGAATGGGGTTTATGTGTGTGCACTATGCTGGGAGGGTTAACTGACTTTTGACAACTGGGAGAACACACTACAGGGTGCACATCCCTCCTCCTACACACAGATGATGTCAGCACCCTCTAAGTACAGCATTAGTAGGGATTTCTCCAACTACTGCAAATAGCACACACTGCTAATGTGTCTGTTTCTACTGTCATAACACAGTTAGGTATGGGTTTGAATCTTGCAAATGGAAAGTATGTGTTTTACTGTTGGTGGGGTTAGTGTGTGTGCACAATGATGGGGTGGGATGTGGCTTTTGCCACATGGGGCTATGCACTGCAGGGTGGTCATTACCCTTCACAAGCAGTGATGTTGATAGCACCCTATACAAACAAAACTACAAAAGAGAAGGTGGTGGTACCAATAACACATGTAAGGTAACACATCTGCAAGTAATGTCCACAAAACAGAGTAGGATAATCAAACAATTCTTTTATTCTATACAGACAACATGACAACAGACAACTGCCAGTACTCAATATAGTGTTACATGCTACTGTAACACGCACATGTACCCAAATATACCTAGATAGTGCTCTGAAGCCTGAATGTGGCAAGTGTGTGGATGTGGGATGTGTCTGTGTGTGCATTTCCATATGGGAAACATGTTTGATGTGGCAATCAGGGTACTACAGTACCTGATGCACATTACATCTTTCAACCGATGAGGTTGCCTGCACCCTGTGAGTACAGGTAGAGAAGGGGACGCCAGTAGTAAACAACATAGTGCACTTCTCAAATGTGTACCTGTCATGTATCAACAGCTACTCATGTAGGGTGATAAATAATGGGAATGGCAGGTGAGCGTGTGCATGTGTGTGGGTAGCAGGGTGTGTATAAATGCATGTGTGACAGAACAGTTACATATAGCTGAATCTACGTAACAGCACAAGATGCGCATTGCCATAGTCAATGTTAGCATGTGATGGTGTGCAGCTGGTACACTTTGGTAAGTAGTATGGGTGCATATAACAATTGAGGACAGTCATACAGTTACTGCAGCAGGACTGCTGGGATATACACACAATTATACTGGAACAGTGAACAGTTACCAACATGTTACTACTTATACCCATCTATGTAGTCACCCTGTGCATCAGCAACTTGTTTACCTTTACCTGCACCGATGTTGTAGTATGCAGGAGGTGGCACAGTGTCATCATATGCACAGGTTGTGGGTTAGGTATGCCCAAGCCCACTGGTAACACCAATTGACATGTGTGTGTATGTGTGTTTGTGAGGGGCAGCAGTACAGGGTGGACCAGTGTTGGTGCAGTATGTGTGTGTATGTGTTTGCCCTAGGTGTTATGTTTCTGCATGTGTGTAAGCATGCACACAGTCCCACATAATGGCTGCCATGTACAGGGTTTTGTGGACAGCCACATACTGCACCTGTCAGTTCATCCAGATCAGTGTCTGTGGGCACGGACATGGTACCTGTGCCTGGCAGGGGTGCTACGGGCCGTATCCGGTACTAACCCAGACTGGGTACTGTCATCGGAAGCAGGGGTGTGTTGACTGGACACAGTTCCCTGTTGGGACTGTCCAGAGCCACGTGCACGTGGTCTCCTGGGGTGTCTTGATGATGGCACAGACCCAGCATTGCTGGGGCTGGTGCTGGCACTTGAGGTGCGCGAGTGGGCCTGTTGTCGTCCGCGGCCACTGCCAGCTGGTGCTGTTGCTGGCATACGGCCACGTCGACGTCAAACGCACACCATGGCCCTGGCCCATGGACATCTGGTTGTGGAGCAGCTGTTCTATGCCCCCACAACGTCTGTCAATGACATCTGTGAAGTTACGGATAGCATTCGCAACGTCACGCATGCCATCTGTCATGGCTGTGCGACATTCTCTCAGCTCCCTCAGACCCTGTCTGGTGTACCTTTCCATACGTGCCTGTGCCTGCATGACAGTTCAGAACATAGTGGAGGTTGACAAACCTCCTTGGGCACGCCGGCCAGAGGCAGTACGCCACGGATGCCCCCACGAGAACCCATGGGCGACTGTCTGCGTGGTACCATTGGAGGCCCCTGCTCATGGCTGCCTTGTGGGGATGCATGTACCACAGGTACCACATTACCCTGATCTATGCCCACTGCAGACTGTCCATCACCTAGGGACAATGGTGACAAAGGATGTAACGGCAGGATGACTGTGCACATTGACGGGGTTGAAAGCTGTGTACTGTCAATTGGCTGACCAATGGTGGACCCAGACACACCTTCCTGCACCATTACAGACATTTCATCATCATCAGTACCTGGGGCACAAGATTCAGGTTCCCTGCTGCAGGTCACCAGAGCAGCACCAGAACCTACAGGAGGAAAACATGGAACACAGATTACAGTCTCCATACATATTTGACAGAGATGCATTTCAATACTAATGCACACATTCAGAAATGGACACATGCACTCATGGACACTAACACACATGCACACTTGGGCACAGGCACGCTTGCACACATGCACACCCCACAGTAAACACAAACATCAGCACCGTGTTACACTACTCAATCTACTACAACTGTATTACGGGTATTGTGAACACAGTCACCAGAAAGTCTACTACAGAGTTACACTACTCTTCCTAGTTTTCTAAATTGCTTTACAGATGATGTTAAAAAGACTCACCAGCATGTATGGCCTGCCTCATTGCTAGATGGGAGGGACCTGGAAGTGTGAAGAGAGTAATGTCAGTGGACACATGTGTGCCATTTGTTTTGCACATGATACAGTACAGTAGTACACTAGTTCCCTTATACACATCAGCTGCACATAATGTCTGTATATATATCATGATGACAGATACATACCACATGCACACCTTATGCGTGCATGAAGTAACAGTGTACAGAACAGTCATATGTACATACCAGGGGTTAACTCTAATCTCACCCTTACCTCTCTTCAAACGACACCTCAAACTGTACTTCCCAAACCACTGGCTTTGTTCTTCTTGGAGTACAGGCTAACGTCCCTCTCCCTACCCTCTCTTTACCTTTAACCCCTCATTGTGCATAGAAACTAGCTTCTACCCTGTTTCTTTCACCTTGATGTCCTTCTATGCTCTGACCTACTTCTCCCATCCCTCCCACATCCTCTTGACTGTCTTCCTTCTTTTCTCACTTCCCTTCTTGACTCCTGCCTCTTCCATATCATTGTATCTTTCATACTCCTTCTACTTCTCTACCCTTCTGAGCCCTAACTATTATGTATCTGGCTTTTGCCTTATTGCATAACCGTTATGCTTTAGGTAGGATTGCTTTTAAACCAACGGTATATTGTGTATGACTCTAAACTGTTTGAGTTCCTTACATGTATGTTGATTTAGTTAACAGGCTGGTGTACAATTCTATCATGTTGGCTGTCTATATTAACAACTTGTCTGTCTGCCTTTATTACGTTATGTGTGGAGCTTTTCTCCACAGGCCTCTACTGAAAATGGACATATATCCAGCTAGACTATCTGGGTCAACAAATGTAAAAGTAATAACAATAAATGAATATGGCATCTTACCTGCACGCTCAGTGTGTTGCTGCTGTGTGGATCCAACCTCCATCATGATGCATGGGTGTTGCTGTTGTTGTTCTGGGGCTGGATCCACAACACTTAGCAGTAGCCCCTCCTGTCTGGTGAGGGGGGGATGTGTGGCCACCCCCCCCACCTGTGGCAACCTGTTGCCTGCGGATATCTGCAGCACGCTGGCGGACATTTCTTATCAAATCACTGCAGTGATGTCTCACCTGCTCATATGTCCTATCATGCATGCCAACATCATTTATCCTGCTAACGAGGTTTTGCCACAGTGCAGACCTCTCCTGCTGATTCTGGGTGGTGCGTGAGAACAGGATGGCATAGTCACGCACCAGGCTCTGGTGAATCACGTCATCCTCTGCAGCAGAATATGATGGGTTCCTTTTGGAGCCATGTCAAGCTGGAAAGGTACACAAACAGGTTATCAGCATAGTATCTCAACAATACATGGTACACATTCTATACAGGGAGTATTAACTTCTACTTATTACTGCTTGGTTAAAACTTGATTACAGTGTAGCTATCATTCTATGTCATTTGTACTAAGCACTTGGCCTTCAGACCAGTTGTTTTACATTAGGGAGGTTGGTGGCAAGCACTGTGGTGGCAGGACACATATCTTTCATCCATTGAAGTTGGGCACTGCTGATTGAGGGCCCAGTGTACAAGTGTATTAGTTCTAGTATGGGCAGTTGGCCTTCAGGCCAGTTATTTAACATTAACAAGGTTTGTGGTCTGCACTCGTGTGTGACAATAGGCTGTACTCTGCCATTCATAGCTGGGGACATCTGGTTTCAGGTTTATAGTGCCTGCATAACTGAGCTGTATCTTACTGACATTGCTACACCTTGTTTGCTGTAGCAACCACTACATCCAGGCCTCCTGGATCTACCTTTGTTTATATGCTTGTTATTTGTTAGCTTGTTATTTCACTGGTATGCTACTTCCACATAGTACACAGCTTGTCAACACGTCTGTGACTCACTACTGATATCTGCATTGCTTACTGTACATATTTCCATGTTACACATGACAGCAAGTGACTGCTTCTCATTGTTGCATTTACTTAATTGTGACACATTGCACTTAGGTTACCTGGCACTTGCTCACTGACGCTTTTATATCAGTCAGCAGTTGTAGGTAATGTCAGTACACCCTCACTCCCCACTGTACCTTGTTTTCAATCATTAATTATTACAGAATTCAGAATAGTATTCTAGCATGTCCAGAGGTCAGTTGTCAGTTCCTCCCCAGTCCAGCTGGTGAGTGTGGTACTCCAGAGACAATGTTGGAACAGATGCATGTACACAGACAACCCCTCCTCCTAACAACAAATTCAAACTCATGTGAGTGATGCAACCATATACCAAACTGGAGGCTAGGCTCTGTCTACTCAATACCGCCATAACCAGTCAGGTGGCCAAGGAGACCACACACTACACTTCCAGTCTCACATAGACCTACCACAACAGCGGACCTAACACATGATCACACATAAACATACTTGTAGGCTCGGACCACAGCTATGCCTATGCAGCAGAGACCTCCTAAGCAGACATTCATGCAACCACTACCACGGAAACGAACATGTGCAACACATATCACACAAAGCCAATGTGCTGAACACTCACAGCCATTAACAGTAAACAACACACCTCATACACCTGTACTAGGTGCCTCTATCATCAGGCACACTAACATCACGTTCACCAGGCTTAATGAGGTGAGGGTCACGGTGTGCAGCCTGTTGGCCAGTATGACCTGCCACATAACACAAATACTCAGGTAACCCCAAGGCAAGTACAGGTATGACTCAGTCACTGTCCATGCTGGTGTGAATGGCCTGACACATTCCTCCCTAGACTACATGACATGAGACAGTACAGAGCTCTCTGAGCACGTAGCCCAAGACAGTTTGACCCTGACCTTGAGTAGCATCCTGCTCACTTAGAACCATGCCACAATATCAAGGCACGATGATCCCTTCCAACAATTGACTGACATACTGGTGTCATTCACAGGTGTGCCAATGCCTGCCATCTTGGGGTGGTATGCTTTGCTAGGGACAGCTTGCACCTGTCACCCCTGTCCCATTGGAATTTGGCGGAGACTCTTGCTACACCCATAGTGCCTGTATTAGGCAAGGCTCATAAGGCAAACTCACATCCATTTGTATCACAAAGGATGAGGAAGTGAGAGTGATGCTACTCAACACCAGAAGTCTAGACCTATGGATGCACACACTCAAAACCCTACTTGACATGCTGGACATCGATATCTGTGCAGTAACATGAACCTGTTTCAGGTTTCACAGGAGCACACCAGTACTACCAGGTTATAGCTGTTACCATTCTTGTCGGCCACAACACTTGAACAAAGGAGGGGGAGTATCAGTATTCAATGCAGATTCCCACGCCTCCACATTGGTGGCACAGTACAACATAGGTGTTAGGCCATTGAGTACAGAAGACGTAGTTGGGGACCTGGGGTAGAAACATGGTAGCAGTCTGTCATCTGTCAACCACATGGCCAATGTGGATTGAAAGACGTGTTATATAGCCCAGCTAATCATGAGGGATTCACATGTATGGCAGGGGAGGTCATTGTGCCTCTTTACTCATCCATCATCAAGCCTATAATTGCGTACAATGCACCTTTTGGGATGTACCTAACCAGACACCCACAGCAACTGGTACAGGACAACAGTACCTCATCAAGGGGATGCAATGGCTCACACAGATGTCATATGCTTCCCAGGTAAAGTAAATCCCGCTGGACTCAGTGGCTTATTGCCAGTTCAGAGGCAATCTGTGCATGCCATATACAGCCATGTCCTACCCAGCAGTAATGAACATGCTGCACCTCAGGCAATCAGAGTCCCATACAGCCACATGCTCAGGAGAGCTGGACCTCAGCACTGACATCCATGGACATGCTGGAGGGGCATATTCCTGACTGAGAGGCTCCCTTCACTCTGTAATGAGCTGACACTACAGGTTAGGCAGAGTCCCTAATTGACTCTCTTCCATAGGAATCTGGATGACTGGATGTAGATCATAGTTGTACCCCAGGTATCACTTCTATGTCACTGTTAGACAGAGGCACATTATACTAACATCGGACAAGGGCATAGCAGCATAACTTGTAATTGGGTGGTGAAAGACAAACACATTCTACTAGGCTTACCAATGCCCTAGGGCAAATAGCCTAGTATGAACCTATGAACATGTGTGTACTGCTATAGTACTTCTGCCATATGTTGCATGTGTGTGTGTTGTGGGGGATGCACAGGTAATGGCAGGATACTTCTGCACAGGCGACACATCTGACACATTCTGGGTGTTCATCCCTACATACTGGATGTGTGTTGCCATCCAACCCAACCCTGTGATGTGCACACATTACTCAGCCTGGATTTACATATCCGAACAACACCACAAGCACAGTACACTACCTTGCTATGTATGCATTTAATTACACAGTTATTCAGTAGTTATGACAGTGATGCTATCCATGCAGCCCATTGTGCCAGTGGTAGCCACAACACACACCGCCAGCACCTTTGCATATGCTTACCACAGACATCCCACATACTGCATGTACTGTGCACACACATATCTAACCCAGAACAACTGCACACCACTTATTAATCATATCCAGTGGAGTACAGATACAGGCATATTGTATAAAAATAGTAGGAGGCTACTGCAGCACAGAGCAGATTCACATGACAGCAAGGCATCTGTGGTCAGCAGTGTTAAGATGCTTCACATTCACCACATGCACAGATATTGGCAACATTGTTGCAGACAGTTTAGGTGCAGGTACCCCCCCCCATTCTCCTACACATGTGGTATTAGTTATCCCAAATGACTGTCACCTCCCTATCCTCTCACATGTCCAGGTGAGAGCCACCTTCATCATTGCAGGACACATAGCATCACTGTTACGAAATGGTATCCCTGGATGTGTGCTACATTCACCCCTGGAGGACATAGCACCACATGACAGACTGATATTAATCCCTGGCCATACTACAGGATATGTACCTGAACAGTGCCATACATACACAGTGGTCCCACACCAATGAGGAGGAACCTCTACTGACCCTGGGAACTACTGCATCATATGCACAACTGGCCTTGTGTTCTAAGCTATGGAAGTGTTAAGTATGGGTAACATGTACAGCAATATTACATATGTTTATACTTCAGGACTATGTACACACAACCTATCTCATGCACATACCTATAGATAGTGAACTATGATACATTTGGAGGTGTCACAGTAAACGCAGTATTAACCTGCTACTTTGCATTACCTGTGTTTGTGGCAGCTGTTGGTGTGTCACTGGTGCTGCTTGAAGTTTGCTGCTGCTGCTGCTGCTGCTGCTGGTTTTGCTGCTGGCTGTCTTTATTTCTGTTTTGTTCTCTCTCTGTCTCTCTCTCTCTTTCTCTGTCAGTTTTGTGCAATGAATGTATTGCATGAATGTAGTGTGGGTACTCATTGCTTTTGTAGGTATCTGCATAGGTCCATGTGATGGCCTCTGCACCAATTGTAAGACAGCATTTGCTAATTGCATGCAGCCAGGTGTGTACTGATTGCATGTCTCACTGTGATTTCAGGGCACTGCTATAAAAGGGTATGTGAGATAGGCGTTGCCCTTTCAGATTGTAGGGCGTGGACCATGCTGGTATGCTGTTGACAGTGTTCTGTGAGTGTGAAGGTTAGTACATCTTCCATGCTTCATGCTGTGTTGTAGATTCAGGTTGCTGCATTTCTCTTGCCTGTTCCCTGTAGTGAGTGTGTATGCATACTGACACCTACAACTATATGTCATATGTATTGCTATATAAATATATATATATCTGTGTACATATACATACTTTCATTTATGTACATTAGCTGACATTATTGGGTACAAGCTAACAATTAGCAGGGCTGTTTCTGTTAACACTACACTAGTATGGGAAAATCCAGTAATTGGGACTATAAAAGTCTGCCTGACATGCTTTAGTTAGTAGTCATACTATATTGCCTTTATCTTCATTCCTACTATTACATGTTCCACTTATTTAGCACTATATTCCTGTATGAGAGTCATGGCTTAGTGGTAGGTCATACAGACTAGTGTTACAATGGTCTTGGGGTAGGGCCTACTAGTATGCTTATATTCTGCTTGTGACTTGAGTATAGGGCCTATCAATCAAAGTGCTGGAGGCACCTTTAAGCAGTTAAAGGGGTTAGTAGGTCTCACAGGAGCCAGGCTGTGTTGCAGATTCTGGTTGCTGCATTTATCTTCACTGTTTCCTGTAGTGAGTGTGTATGGATACTGACACCTACAACTATATTTCATATGCATTAATATATATTTATATATCTGTATGTGTAGATATACATACCTTCATATATGTACATTACCTTACTTTATTATGTACAAGCTAACAAGTAGCAGGGCTGTTTCTGTTAACACTGAACTAGTATGGGAATCCAGTAATTTGGCCATTGAAACTCTACCTGACATGCTTTGGATAGTACACCTCCTATATTGCCTTTATACAGATTCCTACTATTACATGTTATATTTATTTTAGCACTATGTTCTTGTAAGGCAAGCATGGCTTAGTGGTAGGTCATACAGACTAATGTTACCAAGGTTCTGGGTTCGAGACTGACAGTGGGAATTTATTTTACTTTGCAAACTTTCAAACTGAGTACAGGACCTGTCAATCAAAGTGCCATAAAGGCACTTTTAAGCACTTTAAACCAGGTCTGCTAGTTTGCGCGGAGCTCACTTGACTTGCACTGGCGGTGAGCTCCGCTAACACAAGCACACCAGCTAATTTCTTTGAAAGAAAAGAAAAAGGAGTGACAGGAAAGTGGTGAAAAGGGGTCACAAAGAGGGTAAGACAGTAGGGAAACAAGCGTGGGATTTGCAGGAGGGATGTAGGTAAGGCCCATAGATGCCCATGTCTTTGGCAGCAACAGCTGTGCATTTCCATGTATTTTGGTGAGACATTGGAAACTTTTCACCCCTGAAAGAGGTGTCAGGACAACATTAATATTTGTTGTAGAGCCAATTGTAATTAACTGTTTCAATGTCAAGCAGACATGTGTGCGACATGGACAGCTATGTATGGGGCGTAATTTTTGTGGGTACAGAGTGCCCTTTTTTTCAGGTGAGAGTGGTATGTCAGGTGAAGGAAGTCGGTATAGCTGGGGAGGTAGGTTGGGTAGGTTAACAGACAAGACAGACAAGACGCATACAGGGGCGGTGTATGACACACGTGGGGGTTACACAATTGACGGGACGGAGGTTGGGATATCCGAGATGCATGAGCCCACAGATGGCAACAGTGGAACTGATATCCCCACCCATAGGCAGTTGCCACTGTTCCTTCATAGCCCAGGACGGGCTGTGCTGGGGCAGGCTGTGGGGCAGCGGCGGGGCCGTTAGCTGTGCCACACGAGCCTCAAGCTGGCGTGGGGCCCAAGAACAGAGTCTTGGATCTCCCTTCGCACCACAGACCGGACACCTTGGAGGGTGAGTGGGCGAACCCTCCGCCACACTTGCAGAGGGGGACCGGCCCCATCCCTGCAGCGCTTCCACCCAAAGGTGGCACAGGGCCACCGGAGGGGTCCGCCTGGGCACTAGTGCCAGGTGCAGTCGCCAGCTGAGGTGGGAGAGGTGGGTCCGCTGGGACCTGCCTTCCCAAGCGTTCTAGGTTTGTGAGTTGTTATGTTAGTTTGGGTTAGTGGCATTTTATTCCATTCAGATTAGTTGTAACAGCATGCATTGGTATTCCCATCAAACAAACACCCAGATATTAACACCATTGAACAAGGGGCATATCAATATCACATGCATTATTTGAACAGAAATACACAGTCAAACAACATGCAGGGTTGATTAATGGCAACAGGCCATCAAATTTGCAGGTATGAACAGGGCACATGCACGAACAGACATGCATATATTTTTGGAGCGGACAAATGTCCATGATTAATGAAATGTTCACATACCATTATTTAGTGGGTATTGTTATATGGAATTATAGGGTTGGGTGGAGATAGAAAGTGATGACACATTCATATGTTACACATTGATTTACATTTGTAATAGGTACACAATTAAGTTGAAGCTGATGTTTCAAAATTTTTATTTGACTATCATGCTAGACCTGTTACAAATACATCACTATCCTACTTATTTTGAATTTGATCAGATACATCATCCTGCTACACTTTGATGACAGGACAGGGGACAACTATGGCTGTTTAGTCTGTCAAATAATCATTCATTCTATCTGCAAATTGTTTACTGTGATCACCATATACAGAATTTGGCCTAGACATTCCAGATTCTGACACACTCAAATCAGTTTGGGATATTAAGTTGTACTTCCCACATGCATTTAGTTCTGTAGAAACACACTGGGGCTAATATATTCAGGGGTTATTACTACTTTATTTATTCATACATGACCCTTTCTGTCACTCTCACACATCCTGCAACTTCACAGTTCAGGTTGCTACTTCTAGGCTTTGTTCACATGTTAGACTGGTGGTGATTCAAACACTTTCCAACAGCCTCACTTCTGTCATGATTCAGCATTTCAACAGGGGATATATCTCACATGTGACTACCTCAGATTCTGAAGCTGTACTCTTGAGACTACTGCATGTTACACTATTTTAATTAATGGTGGGACATCTGTATTACAGCACTGTTTAATTCTATCAATTATATTTCCAGTTACACTTGCATACTGATGAACTTGTTGCAGCCATACCTGCAGACTTTCAAATCTTGCTTGCACATTATATTACTTTTAATCAATACACTGCAGTGTTCTGATACATGCTACAGTATAATATTTATTTACAAGTACTGGGTGGGGTTACTAACCTGCATGGAGGCGCAGCCGCACCAGCCTATGGCCATGCATCTCGCGATTCATAGAGCGGACACCTGCAGCTGTAATACGAAAGAAGTAATATTGGACTACACATCTCCATAGTATCAGCCAGTTGAAATCCTTACATACATAAGTAAAATGTAACTTACTCAGTAGTGGGGCGTTGGGCATATCCCGGGCCTCCTGGATCCATTCGGTCAACTGGTCTTGCTTGCATCGCTTCAGGTCCGCATGGTGGTGACGGACCTGCTCACCAGTGCGTGGAATGCCAGTAGCACTGGTCAGATCACGAGCCAACTGGTCCCATGCCTCTGCCCTGTACGCTCCCCATGAGACCTGGCCCTGCATGAGTTGGGCCTCGTGATGATGGACAAGGAGCCAGACCATGTATCTGGACTCCTCAACGCCCCAACGCTGTGCTCGAAAGCAACGTCCCTCACCTACTCCACTCATTCTGACTGCAGGTCTGTTCTACAATCATTTCTGCTGTGTATTCCCGCCTATGGGGCTTATATATGCCTCTTTTCCCACACATTTCTCTGATTGGCCATTTTGGAATTGTATCTACTTCACTGAGAATGCTTTATCATGCTCCATTCTGGATTTTATCACATATATATGCTATTTCTGCATTTCTAGGTACTGCTGTCATGGCTTAGTACCTTGACTCTAGTGCATGGTATCCTGGGTTCAAATCTGGCAACTGATTTTTGATTTTCCTTACAGAACTGAGTTGAGGACCTGTCAATCAAACATGCCAAAAGCACTTTTAAGCACTTAAAACCAGGTCTGCGCTCGTTTGCGCGGAGCTAACGCATGCGCACTGGCAGTTAGCTTGTGGGAGCGGCACGCAAACGGTGTGCGCTGGGATAAATCTTAATTGGCTAGTGACACACATGTTCAGCTAAGCACAGCTAGTTGCAAACAGTTTCAGCCTATTAAACCGGTGCTTAGCAACGGGCATGCAGTTTGCAGCTTGTTAAACAGTACTCAGCTACGGGCAGTCTGTCTCACAGCAGCTTAGCTATCAGTACATTTCTGACTATTTTTATTATTGTGTTACTTCAAAATATATGCTCCATTTCATTCCATTTTACAAAAGGGAATACTTTTACATTTGTACAATACTGTCAGGGGGCGTTTTAGTGCTTATTTACAAAAAAAAAATAAAAGGTTGTTGTGGGGGCTCGAACCCTGCCTGCCTACTCTTAGGCCAGCAACTCTACCGCTAAGCTATTACTTCTTGGCTTACTTTGCATATTTAGTTCTTATATCCTTTTCCACTGACTGCTAACTGCAATTGCGCTAGTAGCACACCCGCGCACACGAGCGCACACAGTAGCAAACATTTACGGGGTTTTAAAAAAAAAAAAAGGTTTTAATTTAATTTTATAACATCTCTTCATTTTATACACTGATGGTCAGTCGGGGCATGTGTTGTGTAGTGTGTTTATTCACATTTCCATGGCCTCTCTCGTGGCTGTTTACTTTCAGCCATTATAGTCTTCCGGGGGCGTGTCCGCTTGCAGGGCTTAGCCTACAGACACGCCCCCTACTCTCTTACACGGACCGTGTAAGAGTTACTAGTGTGATTCAGCATGCCTCATGCACCTCATGCATATGCATGACATGCTGACATCACACCGTTTAACTGCGGCCTCCGTGTAAGAGTTATAACTATTACACGGAGGCTTCGTGAATCTGGCCCATTGACAAACAGTCCTATTTATCTTGACTACCCCTACAAAACAATATTAGGTTTGAAAAACATGTCATCCTTAAACGGCTCCATAGAACACACTTCAGATCTAGTATCACATTGACTTCAGATAGGATATTAAATTAAAAATAAATATATATAATAATAATAATAATAATAATAACAGTAATAATAGTAAAGAAAGTCATCAACAGCCCCCAAAACACATAGACCTCTAGTATCTGGTTGACCATGCCAGACTGAGTGTTACATTATAAAAAAAAACACAACAGTCCCCAAAAAAACTTCATCACCAGTATCTGGTCAGCCTTGCCAGAATAGTATAAAAAAACAAAGTCATCAACAGCCCCCAAAACACACAGACCACTAGTATCTGGTTGACCATGCCAGTGGATTACTGAAAAAAAAAATCAACAATCTCCAAAACACATTGCATCCCTAGTATCTGGTCAACCCTGCCAGCATAGTTTATTAAAAAAAAAAGAAAGTCATCAACAGACCCCAAAACACTTTTGTTGCTTTATTCAATGCAAAGAGCGCAAAGAGAGTGCAAGAGCAACAGGACTAATCAGCAGCCAAGTCACGTACGTGGCTGCTGACTAAACAGTACAATCAGACTCGGATCCCTGCAGTCTCTCTAGTTAATCCAGACTGTAAGGTGTGTTTTTTTTTTTTTGTTAAAGCAGAACTCAAGCAAGCATGCTCACTGCTCCGAGTTCTGCGAATACTTGCTACACTAAATTAGAGAGGTATTATGAGCTGCCCGGCTGTGCCTCCTCATGATCTGCACCCTAGGTGAATGCCTAATTCACCTTAATGGTGGCGCTGGCCCTGACTTCAGCTCAAGCAACCCAGCTGTGTCTAATAGTTCAGGTGCCTGATGGCATAAGCAAAGAGGCTGAGCTCGTCAGTCCTCAGGGAAGAGAGATGGTAGTTACCACCTGGCTTATACTACTGCTCCAATTGCAGAAACTCAGCTGGAGAATGGACACTCATCATGATGCAGAGATCTGGTTCAGGGAAGACATGGATGTATGCAGAGAAGTATCAGTAGCACTTGTCTGCAAATGTGAGGGAGCACACATGCTCAGAGGGCATAGACAGCCTTTGGTGATGTTACCACTGGGAGGGGCGGGCCTTAAAAAATGCTGTCATTGTTGGGATGAGGGGGACAGGACAAAGCACTCTTATTGTAACATAGATGATGGTGTCCCTTGAACAACCTAATCTCCTGATGAATTTTTCTGTCTGTTGCTCAAAGCATTTAATCAGATTTTGCCCCAGAATGAAGCTGAATATGAACTATCACCTTCTGTAATGATAGTTTATGTTACTATACATGTCTGATCTAATCTGCATATTGTGGGGAAGATTCCCCCTTTCCCCTGAGATACAATGAGCTCAGATATGAGGTACAATGATATCAGATTTAATTACCTTAAGTCAGATGGCTCTTGGGAGCATTCTCCTCTATGGGGTGTTGGGGGGGGGTGCTTGGCTATCCAAAAAAAACAAGCATTTTGAATGCAGTTTCAAACTGTTTCATTCAAGCCAGGCTTCAGCAGAACTGTTTTGTACTGTTATGCTTCACCCAAACTTGGCAAAGTATGTGACCTTAAATTTTTGTGCAATAATATACTTCATATATTCTTTACTGTGTTTGATTAATCATTTTGCAATCCTATTAATATTTTAACATGCAGTGAACATGTTTTTTTTTTCAGAAAGGAAATATATCTCATTCGGACTAACAACGCACTCCTTTCCATTTTTGAATGATCATGCTCCTATCATGTCTGCAAACTATTATGCTCAATAGTCAAAATAGAATATAGTCTTAGCCTAGGAAATAACTTAAACAGCATCTAAATATATAAATCTGGCCTGTATGTTAAATGTGTTTATTAACTGCAATTATGCAGATGAAGCTACTTTCTAAGGATGAAGTTCAGAGCAGCATGGCTTTAGATTCAGCAAATGATTTCTGGGCATTCTCAGCCAGTCTTATAGAATTCAGCAATTGTGCGATTTATCTGGTTTCATTACCTTATCTAATTACCTCAAAACATTTTATAAAGTCAAGGACAGAAGTTAAGAATAAAGTGTAGGATAATGCATTTTGAACCAATGTGAAAGCAGAAGACAAAGAAAATACATCAGTCAAAGCTATTCTACGGATTAGTAACTGTGGTAATTAATATTCATGTTATGTTATGAATAAACTCTTTGCAAATGAATATGAATGCCATGACACTTAATTATACACTGATTACTAACTGTATTAATGTGTTAATTGATTCTAAATGTAGAATACTTATTATCTACCACCTTTGCAAAGTCAGGGAATAAGACAGCATTAATTCACCTTGGAAAAATACTGAATGCAAGCCTTTTTCTTATCTCTGTGCAAAGGAGGTAGGCATGAATGATACCAAATTATAATGTATAGCACTAGCCTGTTTTGGGTTACAGCTACAATTAGTCAAAATAATTTACATTGCTTACTGAACCGTGATGATAAAAGGATTTATTTATTTTACCATAACAAGAATGGAAACTCTAACTTCAGTAATACAGCATAAGGATTTCTTCCTTACATGCTGTTAATTGAAGATGTCTCCTAAGCCGTATTAAAATTCCACACACCAGTTACTATTTCTAGCATTCCTTTCACTCTTAATAACTAAAGTATGCACATGTATTTGCATAATCACTGAAATAGTTAGTCTTGAGATGCCTAACTTACTTTATTATAATTGACTTATTTTATATGTTATGCATTTCTACTATTTATGTCACATCAAAGCCTAAAAGTGACCCACATTTATCACATGAAAATGTATGTTGTAGAAATCCATTCCTTATATTCTAGAAATTATACATGACAAACTGTAGATTCATTCTGTATGTCTGATATGAATTTTGTGCACAAGGTGCACCTGGTACTTAGCAATATGTTCAAATGTTTATGTAATATGTTACCTAAGAGATTTACTTACTGCAGTGTGGGTTTTCACACACTTCTGTATATTGTCTTCAGTTTTATCTCTGAAATATGACAATCTGATGAATGGCAAGGGAACAAACTGCACTGTCTTGGCCTCTTCTACTCTGGATAAATGAGTGGTAGGTAGCCACAACTATTCAGGCTTGTTTTGTTTTGTATGTGGGAAGGGGTCAGGTGTCCATCGAGTCTTGGATGGGGGGTTACTATGGCAAGAAAAGAATGATAAAATCTGAAGAACAATCCGGTCAAGCCTCTTGTCCACAGGATTCAGTAATGTTATCAGTCCCACCCTCCCTCCTGAGTGCCAGAGCATGGTGATCATGAAGAGAACATAATGTAAATTTGGTAGGCTATGATGGTTCCTATATGGACCCACATGAGGCCTGACAAACCTCTTAAATTAAATATTGATAGTAATGGTGAAAGGTCTCTTACACCCTTTTCTGGTTTTACATAGGATGACATGAAATGAAGTACAACTGAGTACAGCAAAGGTAAAGAGTCACCATACCCATCAGTGCGAGTATGAAAATGCTTACACAGGCTGATATGATTGTCTGGGTAGGAGGACACCCTAAAAGGTGAGAGGGGTAATGTAGTTATACTCCCACTGGAAGATTACTGTGATGAAGTATGCTCCATAACTGTCAAACCTCAGGACTAACTGGCAAATTCATCAAATTATAAATGTCAGAGATAATTGGTTGAGGTTCAACCCCCCTCTGCGCTCAAATGTGATAACCCTAATCTTAACCCTAATCCTAGCCCTACCCCTGACCCTAACTCTACACATTACATTACTAAAAACCCTTTCCTTAAGAATACCATGGGTAATGGCATAATGGTTAAGGTGTTTACCTGACAGACACAAGAGCTGACCCATCACTAAGGGATCTGGGAACATATGTAGAAAGCAATTTGGCGTTTGACCAACATGTAACTAAGATAATATGAAAATCATTCTATTTCCCCCGACCTAGAGGAAAGGGTATAGCATCCATGATCAAGGAAGTTATGGTACCATTTTACTTGGCCATTATCAGACCTATCATTGAATACAATGCCCCCTTTTGCATGTATCTAACCAGACACTTCCAACAACTGGAACACCCACAAAGGTCTCTCACCAGGAAAATTAAGTGCATGAATACTCTGTCCTACAATGATCACCTAAAGGCTCGGTCTCTGTAATCAGTCTCCTACAGGCTGCTGAGAGGGGATCTTTCCCTGGCTTACAGGGTTTCCTCAGACCCAGCCCTAAAACAAACAGCACCAGAAACACTAGATCCAGGGATCTGAACTTCGCTTGTAACATAAACAGAACATGCTGGACAGACAGATATGTGTCTCAAAAGATCCATGCATTATGGAATAGGCTCTCCATCTATGTAAAACAGAGTTCATCCCTGACAGTACTCAAACAAAACCTTGACAATTGGATGGGAAATTGTAAATTTACCCCGTCTGACCCCACATCCCTTATGGACAGAGGTCATCATTAAGAAACATGGTATCCCCACTAACACCTGCCCTAGAAATCCTTAGCTACCTGCTTACTAACATGCCTCCCATATGACAATTGGGACCTAAATGGTTTGGGGTTTATGGCTTGATTTGTAAGGGCCTTAGTGGTCGTTAGTCTAATAACAACCTATAAACCTTTAAACACAAAGAACCAAAACCAAGGCAAAAGAGTGAAAAACAAACCTAAGTAAATTAAAAAAATGCTCCTGGAGATGCAGTACATGACTAAACACTTTAATAAAGCTCCACACAAAGAAAGGGTTTAACGCTTTCATCCCTTGACCTAGGAACTTCATCAGAACAATCAACTCATAAAACTCAATTACTTTTAAAAGTTTAGTTCATATGTCATTTGATAAACGACCAGTAGCAAACCATCCTGTTAGTTCAATTTTTAAAGAGACAACAACTCATATTACCTAGTGATGAAACCCAAAAGCATAACACATAATGGTAAAAACATGCACATAAACAAATAGTGTGTGAATATATAATAATAATCCATAATAATTCTTTGCAAGAGCAGCTGAGATTCTAGCGACATTTTGTTGATGACATATATAAGACATGGGATGGCACAGTGGAACAGCTGCTAATGTTCCAACCATATCTGAAGATAGTACAGATTTTTTGAAATTCACGATACAATACAATAAGAATACTATAGATTTATTGATGTAAGATTATACTAAAATGCCAGCGGGAGATTAGATACCAGTTTATATCGGAAAAGCTGCAGGTGCAATAATTAAAGTTTATTTGATGTGAAGATCTAGCATGCATGCTGGCCACGTATACACTAACATTTTAAAAGGGCAGTTAGATTTCATACCAAACAGAATGATTTTTGGAAGTGATGGATATAATGGGGGAACAATTTGAAAGGACAGGGTATAATGTTGGTGAGATGCAGAACATGCAAGAATATGTTAAGATTCTATGGAATGATGAAGGGAGAACTTATTTACTTAGGAACCAAAAAGAAATATTCCATGGAGGAAATTATGTAAAAGAGCAAAAACTGAAGAGAAGATCTAATACTAGAATGAATCTAACCTATTCAAGTGACACCAAATATATTTGTGACACTATAAAATGGAAATGGAAAATTTTGGTCACAGATGAAGAAATGAAGCAGATTGTAGGAGAAAGACCAGTCTTTGTTTTCAAGAATCAACATAATCTTAAACAACTGTTATGTCACAAATCATTGTGACCCACAAGAGCGATCTCGAATAAGATTGGTATATATTCCTGCAGGAGATGCACTGGATATCGCCAAGGAACAGAATTTTATGCATCCACTTATTGGCAAATTTTATACTGTAAAACTCTTTGTAGATTGTAAAACGAGAAATGTATATTTAGCTACTTGTGACTCATAATAATTTCTATGTGGGTAAAACTATGAGACAGCTTAAAGAGAGGATATTTAAGCATATATGTGACATTAAATTAAATGATATCAAGAATCCTTTGACAAAACATCAAAATGAATATCTGGACATAAATTTTATTTTAAGATTTTACAGGTTATAAGAGAGGATCCTCAAGGGGGGCAGTATTAACAACAAAACTAAATATGTGGAAATGCAATGGATTGGGAAACTACAAGCAGAGAGATTCCCAGGACTAAATTCAAACTTTCCATTGAAACCAGCCCTAAAAGGGCATAGACTTAGAAAACACATCTGATTGGTTGGACAGCTGCTTTTAAAGAAGTTTATACTCAGTAATTTTGGATCTGCAGAAGGATCAAATAGTGATCTGAAAGTGCTTATCCTTTTATCAATTTATTTTATTTGCTTTATTAAAGTTTTAAGGACGAATACATCAATTGACTTATGTTCTTGGATGTGGTGGCAGTATTCGTGATTTACGCTATACGTATATATAAAGAGAGAAGAGAGCTATAGGTATAGAAATTATTTGTGATGATGAATGCATAAAGTTCTACATGATCACTGAAAGCTAACTAATCCAATATGTGTGCTTTGGTCATGCTGCAAATATATGGTGTTTATGTTTTTGCAGAGAGGCTGGATAAGCTTCGATGCCTTCTCTTTGTATTATGTTTGTGGTCTCAAGTCATTCATTCAATTAGTCATTCAGTAAATCATTCATTCATTAACAAAACCAGAATGTTGGGGGAGGGGTTGCATGGTTGCATGTGAGGATTACTGGTAAAAGGTTTACTTCCACAGTTCTCTTTAGACCAGCAGTTCTAAAATTGCAAGGCGAGGAGATCCATACAAGTCTGAAACTGTAGTGTTTATGAAACATTATATTCACTTTTTGTCAGAACGGCTAAATGCAGGAGAGCCCAGTGGATATGCATATTCTGCTGCACAGCACATAAATGGTAAAATAATAATGTACTAAGCCAAAAGCTTGATAATTTCAGCTGTGTATAAATGTTTTTATTTGATAGTTAGTCTATGTATTTATTTAATTATTTGTAGTTGTTAATCACAGCACTGCTCCACATGGATTTTTTTCTGATTCAGCATGTAATTATTGTCTGAATTAAGTGACATTCTGAGGCAAACAACTGGCAAACAAGGCTGAGAGAATTCAGACTTTTACTGCAGAAAGTATTTCATTACCATTTCATAGCATTAATCCTGTGTGCTCACAGACAGACTGGTAGTATACATAGTGTGGCAATCTATGTTTTTTCTTTTCTGTGGGGGGGGGGGGGCAAGGCGCACATTTGGTATTTAGAGATGGCTCACTGAATTTTTCCGGATTTCAGAGAGAATCAATGCAAAAAATTCTTTGTTTCTGTCTAGACGAGTCTCCCTCAAATGGGAAGAATGTTCCTGAGGCTCCCTTGATATCAAAGATGTACTTTGAGTCTACGATAAAATAATGAATATGAGACACTGCACAGAAGCAGACTGATCCTCTTTCCCTCCTTCAAGCACACATATGCGCACACACACACACACACACACACACACGCACACACACACACACACACACACACACACACACACACACACACACACACACACACACAAAATAAACAGTATTTGGTTTTGTTTATTATTAGAGATACTAAAGGCCAGTAAAATGCATACATTTTTGACTACTTTGCTTCTGTATGTAGCTTGCTCCCACATAAAATAATAACAAATGGTGGTGGAGTTTTGAAAAGAAAGCAGAAAGGAGAGTATATTGGAGAAAAAGAGAGCGAGATTAAGAGGTGGATAACTGTAGTAGGATATTTAAAGAGTGGATGGAAGCAACAGGAAAAGCTATGGGGAATACTAACTTGAGAATGGATGAGAAGGGAAGGATGGCATTTGGAGTGCAAAGTGAGGAATATTTGGGTGGAAGACAAGACATGTAAGTCACGAATAGAAAATAGGTCTGGTTGATGGGCAGTGGCTGAGTTACTATGGTGTTCAGTGTACAGTAGAACTACATATGACAAAGGTAGGTGAAGTGGCATGTTAAGTGACAGTTCATTTTTAATCAACAGAGGTTAGAGAAGACATTCAGAGTACAAGGAGTAGAACAAACGGGAGTGTTCAACATGGGAGAAGGTGAGTGGGGGGTGAGGTAGTAAGAAGTGGAGGAATTTCTAGGAAGTTGCAGTGCAGACTCAGTGATAGCTCAGCAAAGATATTTGATCAATTTAATATATGAATCCCCAGGTAGGAGGAAGAAACAATGTCCATGGTGCAACACAAGTTGATAGGTTTAGAGCTAATGGCTTCTGCATGTAGTGAAATATAGAAATCTAAAAAAAAATTGTGAGGAATAGTATCACTTTCTTGGGACGAGATCCATAGTAGGAAAATGCAGAGGGAGTGGAAGCTGTGGATCTTTGATGATGGGTGGAACAGCATGGGGTGACTATAATGGCAGGGTAGGTGAAAAAAGAAACTACTGAGTTTGTAAAAAGGAGGAAATAGATGTAGTACGAAAAGAGTTGTTAAGGGACGTAGGGGTCACTAGAACAAAGAAAAGAAGGTATAATAAATATTGGGGGGTTGTTTATATGGGACAACTGAAGAGGGGAGAAGACGGCACTAACTAATTTTAATTTGTGTTATCTTGAATGCATTGAACTTTTCATGTTAATGCAGTTTGTATGCTTTTATCTTAGACTTATTTGTTTGAATATACATTGCCGGCCAATCATTTTAATGCAGTATCATCATCTTCTTTTGGCTGTTCCCGTTAGGGGTTGCCACAGTGGATCATCTGTTTCCATTTCTTCCTGTCCTCTGCATCTTGCTCTGTCACACCAACCACCTGCATGCCCTCTCTCACCTCATCCATAAACCTTATCTTAGGCCTTCCTCTTTTCCTGTTACCTGGTAGCTTCATCCTTATCACCTTTTTCCCAATATACTCAGCATCCCTCCAAAGCACATGTCCAAACCAACATAATCTTGCCTCTCTGGCTTTGTCTCCAAACCTTCCAACCTGGGCTGACCCTCTAATATAATTATTCCTAATCCTGTCCATCCTCGTCACACACAGTGCAAATCTTAACATCTTTAACTCTGCCACGTCCAGCTCTGACTCCTGCCTTTTTGTCAATGCCACTGTCTCCAACCCATATAACATAGCTGGTCTCACTACCCTCTTGTAGACCTTCCCTTTCACTCTTACTAGTACGCGTCTGTCACAAATCACTCCTGACACTCTTCTCCACCCACTCCATCCTGCCTGTACTCTCTTCTTCACCTCTCTTCCAAACTCACCATTACTCTGAACTATTGATCCCAAGTATTTAAAGTCATCCACCTTCGCCACCTCTACTCCTTGCATCCTCACCATTCCTCTATCCTCCCTCTCATTCACACACATATAGTCTGTCTTAGTCCTGCTGACCTTCATTCCTCTTCTCTCTAGAGCATATCTCCATCTCTCCAGGGTCTCCTCCACCTGTTCCCAACTCTCACTACAGATCACAATGTCATCTGCAAACATCATAGTCCACGGGGACTCCTGTCTCATCTCGTCTGTCAACCTGTCCATCACCATTGCAAATAAGAAACGGCTTAATGCAGTATATTTAATCTAAATCCATTGTGTATATTCAATATCTATTATGCATATTCAGGGCTGGCTTTAGCCATAGACAAAGTATGTGGCTGCCTAGGGAAACATTCAGCTAGGAGCACTTTTCCTATTATTTATTTATTTATTAAGTGAACAAAGGCCTCTGCCACAGTAGGCCTATTGTAACCAGCCATGGCTGCAGTACCTTAAAGAGGAGATTCTGCAAACCTAACCACTCAATTTGCGGGCATTCTGCTCTATCTCACTAGTCAAAATGCCAGAAAACCTCAAAAGCTCTCTGATTCATTGTTTAGATTGTAAATGAAATCCACTAGATGGAAGCCAACCGTCTAAGTAATGTTATATAGTTCAGTGAGTGAACACGACTCGAACAAGGCGAACAAAATATTTATTTGTTTTAAAAACTACACTCTATAACTCTACAAACAATCAGGTTAAGCGCTTTCATCTGCCTATGCAGACTTCTTCAGAACAATTCAATCTC
The DNA here is from genome assembly GCF_019279795.1 of Protopterus annectens. Lineage (NCBI taxonomy): Eukaryota > Metazoa > Chordata > Ceratodontiformes > Protopteridae > Protopterus > Protopterus annectens. The sequence continues at coordinate 1,990,726,600 of NC_056737.1, read as the reverse complement.
ATACATTACTTAATTTAAAAACTTTTTGGCACCAGAGCACCTATTGATTCAACATTTAAAGTAATAGTGTGTCAATTTTGTGAAACTCTCCTTCCTGATTAACACCGATTTAAAAAAAACATGTAACAATGTGTTCAGTAAAATTACATTAAAATATGTTAAAATACATTAAAATAATGTACAATAAAATATAATATATATTGTATAATAAATGTTATTTGAATACCTATAAATTATTAAATTATGTAATGTACATTTAGAATTAGTTAAAATTAATTAAAACTTTGAATAAAGAACCTTTAAATAAAGAAAGAACCATTATTTTACAATAATTGCAAAAAGGGTTTAATGGTAACATATTCATTGATTCCTGGCGCTCTAGTGGCATCTGTCAAAATTTGCCACACACTCTCTCTTTTCCCTAAAAGCGCTTTATAGTTACCCCCCCCGAGGTGAGATGTTAACTTGATCAATGATGGCAAACTTAAATACATGTGTGTCCCCACATCTATTGATGCGACGAAACAGTGCACTATTCATATCTTTGACCCTAATTTTATATAGGTGGTCATATATTCACTTCCTAAAATGCCTTTCGGTCTTTCCTATGTAAAATGCGGGGCATAACATGCACTTTGCCATGTGAATGACATTCTTACTGTTACACTTACCCACTCTAAATTTAACATATGTCCTGTTCACATCATTCAGCCTACATCCTTCCATTTCTAATATCGCATAACATTGTTTACAAGACCCACATTTCTTTGTTGTTTTACATGTGTTATTTACCTCTGCACATTTGGCCATCTGTTCTAACTGTCTCTTTATATTCATACCTGTTTTATTAACAAAACTTGGACTTTTTCCTATAATTTTCCTAACTTCTTCGTCGACTACTAAAATATTCCAGTGACTTCTAATAATGTTTTTGATGTAATTAACATGAGGTGAGTACATTAAAATACATACTCTGTTGTTAATCATGTCCTCAGACATTTTCGTTCTGTTTCTGATGTTCATTATTTCTTTGCCCAATAAAGGTGGGTATTTTTTACCCCATTCTCTAATGACATATGCTGAAACGTCATTCAATATGGAAAGTGGATATCCCCTGTTTACGAACATGGACCTGATGTTACTTATTTCTTTTTCCATTATTGCAAAACTCGATGACATACGTGCTGCTCTTATACATTGTCCTTTGAACACATTTTTTAACACTTGTCTAGGATGGTTACTGGTATATTCCAGATAATCGTTGGAAAAGGTGTCCTTCCTATAAATGTCTGATTTTAAACCATCCTTAGAGTGACCAATAAATGTGTCCAAATATGCAATACCCTTCCGGCTTACTTTATGAGTAAATTTAAAAAAATCACTGGTATTGTTGATGTACTCAATAAATGATGTAATGATGTCTATTGGCCCATTCCATAACAAAAACATATCATCCAAGAATCTAGAATAGTAAGAGATGTATTTGTAGTACTCACTACAGAATAAATGATTTGTCTCCCATTACAGCATAACCAGGTTAGGTGTGCTGGAGAAGAAGGCCATCTAATTCTGAACAGTGGAGCAGATGCAATGACCATGGTGAAAACAGCAAAGGGAGTCAGTATCTGGTGGCACCATGAGGGTCTGTAAGGGAATGCTGTCATCAGGGTGAAGCTCACTGGACGATAGCAGGAATTTTTATTTTTTTTTTACCCTGGCAGATGACCAGTTGCATGGGCAGTGCACAGACAGTTTCCATTGCCCACAGTAGGATTTCATTCTTTTTAAACATCTTTATTAAATTATCACTCAAGACATAAGCAAACATACCATACATTAATAGAGAAAACATATTAAGGATTTTTCATTTACATACATTATAGATCACATAGCTTTTCTTTCATTATAGCTATCATCAGTCCAACTTTACATAAATTGCTCAATTCCTGCCTTCTTCCTTTAAACCTGTCTCCTCCTCCACCTGAACATTAATCTGCATATATTGTTCCCTCTCTTTCAATTTATTTCTATGTAATTTGCTCTTTTCCTTTTCTAATTATCCCTCTTCCAGTTCTTTTACATCATTTATAATATTCAGTACTTGAAATATAGTTGGTTTACACTTTCATTTACATTTTCTAGTATTTTTCTCTTTGGCAGCCAGCAAAATTAAGCTTAACAAGGCCTTACTATGCCTAGGCAATTCAGATCCTGTGTCCCGGCATGAAATAATCATTTCCTTAGTTATAGCCATTTGCTCAAGTCAGTGTTTCTGACACAGTACACATTATGGAATTTTTAAAGTCTGCCAACCCATTACAGTCCCAAAATTTATGTTCCCTGTTACCTCTTTCTTACCCTTAACACCTCCAACATTTGCAATCTCCCAAAGAAAAAAATAATAGAAGACTGCTTGGGATTATAAAATACCTATGCAAACACTTCTAAGCAAAAATCCTAAACCTCCTGGACTTTGTTGCATACTTAGGAGCCTTATATGTGTCTTCCCATTGTTCTCTTGTAAAGTGATTTTAAAGTCTCTCTTCTCAATCTTTTCTAACCTTCTCTAATTGATTCTTATAGTCACATTTATCATGCAATATTTTATATTCCCAGGTAATTATCCTTTTCTTTTTAACAGCAGCTTCTGTTCTAGATTCTATTAAAACTCTGCTAGAGCAGGTCTTTCACTTAGGATTCCCCTATTCCTTTCTCTTTGTCTATACTCTGATATCAATCCCTGTTAGTGAAGGCAGTCTCTACTCTGCAGTCTGCATTCCAACCATCTTCTTGGCCTCATCCCACTCTGTTACTTTTTACTCTCTAATTTTCTCCCAGTAGGTTCTCTCTTTCCACTTGCCTATTTTATATAGTCCTACTTACAGTAATCCCCACTGGCAAGATTTTTTTTTCCATTCTCGTGTTGGCTTAGTTTTCAGAATACTTTCTGCTACCCTTATAAATATAGTATTCTGTATGGCTGTTATTATTCTCCGTATGGATCTACATCCAAAATCTCTTCAAGTTAGGTAATCCTAAACCACTTTCCACTGTTGCAAGGATCACTTAATCTCACTTAATGCTTGCCCTCCTAGATAAATTCTTTCAACTTTTTATTAATTGTTATCTACAACTTCTCCTCTGGTTGATAAAAATATGTCTGACCTGTATATAAAACTAAAGGGACTAAAATTGATTGTATCTTACTGTCCATATCCATGAACAAGAGCTTCTAGTTTTTTAGTTTTTGTATTTTCTTTTTAGTCTCTTCCCACCTATCCTTAACTGCCACAACAGAAGCCTTTTTAATCCATACTTCTAAATACTTTATCCTATCATGTTCCCATAACTGTGGGTATTGCTGAACCAATTCATTTACTGGTACATAATTTACTGCTGTAGCACTTATTTTATATTCCTTAATTTTATACCGTGAAACAACTTAAAACAGTGTCAAAATATTCCACAACACAAAAATGGACTCTACTGCATTTATCTAGTGCAGAATAATAAGATCTTCTAATAAAGCAGTACCATAGCAACTATATCCATAAATTTCTGAGTCCTTATTTTATTTGCCAATGAATGTAAATATAAAACAAATAAAGAGGAAACAGGACATCCCTGCCAAGTCCCTCTGTTGAAACATGAATTATCCGAGAGGAACTGTCACTCTTAATTCTTGTCTCTAATTCTTCATATATTCTCTCAAGTAACCGTATTATTGTATCAGAAAATGCAAATGCTTCCACTGCCCTACTTTTAAACTCCCAGCTTCCTCTGTTGAATGTATTCTCTGCATCAAGACCAACCAACAACAGTAGTATTTTCTTATATTCTTTTTCCCTCTGGAGCTTTGCTATTCTATTTATATTGTCAGATGTTTGCCTCCCCTCGACAAAATCACATTGATCCATATCTATAATTTTTTGCAACACATTTACCATTCTTTTAGCTAGTATAGACACAAACATTTTATAATTATGGTTTAAAATTGAAATGGGTCTATAGGAAGTTGGGTCTGATGGGTCTTTACCATCTTCTGGTAATACAGCTACCACAGCTTTACTCCACAATTTGATGCGTTCCCTCCTTTTTAAATAGTGTCAAATAAAATCTTCCAGATATTTATCATTTTCTTCACTCCTATCTTCCAGACTTCCACAGGATAAAATTTGTTCCTTGAGACTTTCCTGCAGATTGATTGTACAACAGCATTTCTATCTAATCTCTTCCTGTCTTAACGATTAGTTGTTGAGCTTCATCTACCTCTTAACCTTATAGAGTCATAGATAAGTACTAGGCTAGCTGCCCTTGTGGGTCATTCTAAGCCTAGTCAGTTTATCTCAAAGGTAAGAATCAAGCCCTATATCTTGTGACTGTCAGGTAAACATCTTAATCATTATGCCAACCCCTCCTCTTGCCATAATTAAGTCTTCCATAAATATTTCCATTTATGCTTTTTCTTAATTTCTACATTTATCTGCTTTATACAAATGTTCATAAAATTTCCAAAATATGTATAATACCTCTACAGGATCTCTGGTTATTTTTCTTGTTGTAAGCTATCTAAATTTGACAATAACCATTTCTACACTGTGTTGCCCAAGTCACTGCATTAAAAGTTTTTTTTCTGCTTTGAGTTCTTATCAAAAATATCAGATGCTATCTTTATAAAATCATGCATATTATCCAAATACATATGTATTTTCTTGCTAGCACTCTGCAGTTGTGCTTCTTGTTCTTTGAGATTCCCCTTATTGTGTAATACTTTAACCTTTGTCAGGCTCTACTTTAAACTCCATTTTTGCTGCATTGTAACCACTAGCTACAATTTCTGAAGAAATTTCTATCTTTTCTAATAATTCTTGAATAATTTCTACTGACCACTTCTTAAATTCCTCTGTTTTTAACAGGTAGGTGGGAAAGCACCATTGTCTCATTTTTGTTTTATCACCCTGCATTTTATCTAAGTTTGATCTGAAATATTTATTAGTTGTGTGTTGAAGCTTTCAATTAAATGGACAAGTTCCTCTGAAATATCTTTTCTATTCAGTCTAGCCCAGTTACTGTACCTTAAAAATAATATGTAAATGTTGTCAGAGTTCCTACTTCTGAATTCACATCTTCTATCCCAAATATTATCATAAATTTCTTCAAAAGTCTGCCCTCTTTTGTTGTATTTTCTCTTCTAGACCTCTCTGATACAGCTACACTATTGAAAATCAAGTTCCATTCCCCACCTGTAAGTGATATTCCCTGCTGAAAGCTGAATATGTCATTTTTGGTGGAATGAATATATGCCATTGTAATCCCTCTCACTTGCCAATAGCCTTTACTACCACAAATCTATCATTATTCTCTTTTTTCCTCTTCCATCACTATTGGATCCCCTCTAGAAATCAGTATTATTACTTCCCCTTTCCTTTTTCCCCTGATATTCTGCCTAGATCCATCTTGAAACCCTTTCCTTGTCAAATTCACATGGTCACTTCTTTCCTAATTCATCTTCTGCAGCATTGCTGTTTCTACTCTGCATTTCTTAATATAATTCAATAATCTTTCCTTTCTGTATATAACTGTAAGGTCATTTACATTCCAAGATAATATGGATAATATAGGCATTATGATAAAAAGCTATTGTTCTCATCTAATATACATAGTTTCTTTTGAAGTGTGTTTCCACCTTTTATCTTACACACAGTCCGATGTTTGGAAGGTTGATCTTTTGCACAGTCATTTCTTCTCATCTCCATTTGAACCTATGTCACATTTTTCAAGACTTTTTGTTTTAATGAAATCACTCAAACAACTAAATACATTTTCAGAACACCACCATCCCCTGTTAAGTTAGAACAAACACACAAAACCAAGTACATCTTCAAAAAAATGAAATGTAACTTTCTAGAAAGGAACAATTGTCACAAATAAACAGCTGCACCCACAGGCATTCCCTAACTTAAAGTTAAGGTTACCTATGCTAAAGCACATGTTATGACCTGTGTTCACACTTTGATTGTTGTCTGTTCTTTTCTTATCTCTGTTTCCCTCCCAGATATGCAAAACAGCTTGTATGCTTTCAGATAATATTAACTTTTAGCCCTAAAAAAAGTGTATTGGCCATCCTTAAATAAAAATAAATTGCACACCAATCTATTGAATGCATTAACATATTAAGGCTGTTAGGGATGTTACCAACTCTTATTCAGTTCTCTTAATTTCACACTATATTTTTCACTAAATGCTTGCCATTGTACCTTTAAAGTTTGCATTTCCCTCAGCAAAAAAATGCTCATAACTTTCAATATTAACTGCTTGGACCTGCAGAAAGCGTGTTTCTATGTTAAGATGGTAGCAATGAGAGAAAAAGAAACAGCTACCAGCTCTGCCTTTAGCTGCAGACTTCTTGATTCCCGCTAAGAACATTTGCTAATGGTAAAAACAAGCTAATATCTTTGCAGATAGCTTTTTCATGTCTTTCATAATTTTCTCTTATTATTCAAGATGGTTTGCTTACTACAGCCAAGGGCATCAATTAAGGCATCCATCCTTGTTAAAATAGGATAAATTGTCTTAATTCTATGTATAATATAATCAATGCATTTACACCCCAACCTCACTTAAACAGTCCAGGATCATAGCATATTAACTTAATCTTTCTTCTGTCCAGCCTTTCTTCTTATGTTATGCTGTAAATCCTGTATTTTTTATAAATAAATAAAAAAGTACTTGTTTACTTTAATGTATCTAGTACATACAACAGTCACTGAAAAGTGTCTTGATTGCTTTCTCATGATCTGGTTTGAGCATGCATTAAATGTGTCCTTTCCATTCAAAATCATGGTGTGAAATACCATCAAGTTGCTTATTTGTGCTTTCATAAAATTAATAGAGTATGTTCCTTCCAATTTCTCTAGTATAGCTGCAAATCACAGGTTTTCTCTATGTGCTGAGTCTTCTAACTCTAGCATATTCTGAAACAACTCTTCATGAGAAGACTCATATTCAGTCAGCCTTTTCTTCATTTCAGCACCTGATTTTTACAGTTGTATCAGTTCATCTAAAATAGCTAGTTAAAGTTTATTCTATTTCTTTCAGCCTTTTGTTATTTGACTTGATGTATTCTTGCAATATTTCATTTATTTTAATCACCTCAGGATGCATTTGATTTATTTTATCCTCTAAATTACAGGAAGCTATCTCTTGCACCAAAACTGAACCTTGAGTTGCTTTTTTTCTGAAAATCAGCAGGTTTCTTTCCAGACAGGGTTTTCACCTTTCTGGTTTATTTTCTTTCAGGTTTCTTTAAATTTTTTCTTTGATGGCATCCACACAGTGTACTTACTATGCACTAACTGAATTTTATCTAAAATGATAATTTCAGTGTCTATTTATCAGTTTCTGTTTTCACCCTAGGAGAGCTAAATTTAAGCTGTTGATCAGTGTGCAAAATGGGAAAAAGGGGTTGAGCATGGATGGATGGATGGATGGATGGATGGATGGATGGATGGATGGATGAATCAGTGTGCAGCCATCTTGGAAGTCTCCTTGGTTTGCATTCTTTTTAATATCAATTTTTAACGATGGAGTGGGATCAGAAGTAGCAGCAACAAGTGGAGTGCATTACTGTGGCTATTAATTTTTATCTGCCAGAGATCTTGGCTGTACACAGTCAAAACCTGGCTACAAATTCCAGGAATAGGAGGTGTCTTTGACTGAACATTACTGACCCCGCTGTTGTCATTAATATGGGTTTGCAGAAGTAGTGTATATTTGTCTGGAGTATATTGGAATATTTTACTATGGTTACTCTGTGTTTGCATGACATAAACTTGAAACACAATGCTGTGGTCATACTGTTTACCACAGTCAAATAACTGAAATGTACAAAGTCAACAAAGTGACTATAATTACTAGGTATGGGGCTTTATGTGGATTAAATGATTGTCATTCTGCATGATCAAGTTAAACAGTAATTATTCTGAGTTTGCAGAAGTTGCATACATTTGTGTGAAGCTAGATGGGGTACTTTACTATGGTCATTTTGTAAACATCAGAATCAGACAAGAGGTGTGATCAGTCAACAATGGGGCTGTAATTGATGGGTTTGGAAGCCACTGTAGGAAAGTAACTTGCTCAAGGTGCTGTTTGATCATGTTACACAGTCAATAATCTGGTTTGGCAGCAGCAGTGTGACATATGGGATTGTATTTTCTGAAATCAATGTAAAAGTAATGTTGCAGTGGCTTATGCATATAGGTATATGGTGAGGTGTGCTATATATATATATATATATATATATATATATATATATATATATATATATATATATATATATTAGAGCTGCAATTTTGCTATAATTTTTTTCATTTTACATAACAGTTAGATGTTAGTATTGTATACAATATATAGCTATATTTGATGGGCTAGGCAAGATTTGTGTAGCATGTAGTGTTGCCATCTCACTGTAGTTACTTTCTCTGAGTTCTTGGCTGTGGTATCTTCTGTGTGGTGTCTGTCTGTCCTCATTGTCTCTGTGTTAGTTTTGTCTTTGTGCTCTTGTTTCCTCCCAAACTCCAAATGTCATAGGTGAATTTGTCTTCCACCAGTTTGGCTGAAAGTAAGCATGCAGTCTGAATGAGTGAGTGAGTGAGTGTGTGTGTATGTGTGCACTCATCTTGAGTTTGGCTTGGTTTCTTATAGGCAATATCAGTGTATGTGTGTCAGTTACTGAATCCTGGCTCAAAAAAAGCCATCCAAACTTCCAGAGCAAAATTCTCTCCTACAAATATGTTCATGACTCCTTACTAGGGAAAGGAACAGATGGTGGCTCATTAATTCTTTTCAAGGAACACTTAAACCCAATGTCCTAGTCCAAGCCAACATGTCTTCTGACTTGCATCTTAACTAATCACTAGTAAAAGTCCATTCACTTAAAAACATAAACCTTTTAGTTGCAATTTCATGTCATCTACTCCTCTCTCTAACTAAATTCAAATCTCTCATCTGTAGCATATTAGACTCAACACCAGAAAATAATAATATTATCATCATATGTGTCATTAACCTAAATTAAATCAGCCCTAGATCTTCAGATATCTCAGAATTCCTAGCTGACCTTAGCCTTTTACAAGTAATCTGTGAAGCTTTAAATCCAAACATCAAATCACCAAAGCACTCCATACTTGACTCATAATTATTACTATTTCTACAACAATCCCCAACATATTCATTCTTCCCCTGCCAGTTAGCAACCACTGTCCAATTATCTTCAGAGTGGACAGTCCATCTGTTAAACTCCCTCATTCTGCTGTATTTTAAAATCAAAACTATCAGTAACATTGGCAAACTAAAAACCCAACTTTCCCCTTATGTCTAGTATCCCATTCATGCAACCGAAGACCCCAATATAACTGCTCTTTTACCAATCCCTTATGCCTTCAAGATAAATTCTTTCCCCAGATAAAAGACTTTGTAAGCTTATCAAAACAAAGTTTTCACAGAACTCAATCATCTTCTCAAGCTTAGAGCTGAAGCTTGGCATACACGGAAAGAAAGCCACACCACAGAAAATTAAACTACCTTCACTTTCCTATGCAAGCTTGCAAAACACTACATTCATAGACATAAAGCTTCCATCATAAACATAAACAGACCTTGCTTCTAGGCAAACCAAAACACTTCTGGAAGATAGTCCACCTAATAACAGGAAGAAAAGCATGGCAAGACGTTGCTTATTCAAATGTCATCCACTATAAAAAAACACAATTTTCTTGGTCATGTTTCCTGAATTAATTCAACTTCCTCCTCCAGATTAGCAGCTTCTCAACAAAACTCTCAACTACCTGCACCCCTCCATTCATCCTACCATTCTATTTTAAATGAAAAAAGTCAAAAGAAGTCACTTCCCTGCCTGACAAAATCCCGAGTGACACCCCCTTGTTTAGCAACTTGGAACATCTCACCCTCACTCCATCTCACCCACATCATAGATTTTGTCTGCCCAAATCTATGATGCTCAACATCTGAAAACTGCAGTAGTAAAACTACTTCATAAGCCAACTCTACTGCAATAAATCTTCCCACTTTCTACCAATGTCCAGTTTACCTACATCAGGAAAAACTCTTAAAAAACTGTATACTCACAATTAACTGAAGTTATCAATAGAAATACTGCTCCCTTTCCCTAAAACAACATGCCTTCTACTCTGGGTGATGTACAAATATGGCACTTTGGACTTTAACTGATGATATACTACTAAATGCATACACAGGTAGTCTCACATGTGCACTGTTCCTAGATCTCATTAAGGCTTTTGATCACATCAGCTACCCCTTCTCCTTGACAAATTGGCAGAAACAGGCACCATTCCATGATTTAAAGACTTCTTCTCAAACAGATGCTTCAAATCAAAATAGACTTGTCTATCTCCTAAGAAAGTGCCCTTACACACTGGTGCTCCTCAGGGTTCCCTCTTCACCTCACTCCTATTCTCCATCTTTATTGACAAACTCTTATATGACCTCCTCCGCATATATTCCAACTTTGCAGAAATTCAGCCACAACTCCAAGCAGACCATCACTCACTAAGAAAATGGCTTATAAATCACAAACTAATCCTCAGCCACTCCAAAACCAAAATGATGCTGTTTAGCATACCCCCAAAACATTCCTGTTCCTCAAATAATATCCACATCATTGACTTAAAACACAAAGATAAAAATCACTTCCTGCTTCAAATACCTACGGATTTGGTTAGACCAATTCCTTTTATTTTAACTACACACTGAGAAAACCAAAAAAATAAATAAATAAATAAAATTAGGAAAGGGTATCCTCCTATTTTATCTTATTTATTTATATTATTTTACTGAGGTAGTGCGCTGACCAATATTAACCAATTTCAGGTTCAGCCCTGGTGAAATATAAAACATTTTGCAAACAAAAGATGCAGAAATGTAAACAATAACAAAGTAGTTCAAACTAATTATACAGAAAAATTAATATCTATGCATTCTAGTGAACAAGCACAGTGCAATGTACAGCCAAGCAGTGTGTAATGTGCAGTATATATACTAGTTTCTAAAGTGGGTCAATCTTCAGTAAATATCGAGAGAAGAGAAGACTCAGAAAGGGGATAGGTTAGGTATTGTTTCCTATGTTGAACCAGGAGCATTTGGCTTGGATGATGTAGTGCTTCTTGAGATGCATTCTGAATTTGGAATAAATGTTGATGGAGAGAATGTGCCAAGCCTGAGAGGAAAAAGCATGTGCAGTGCTGTGGAGTTTGGTTCTAGGGTTAATGAGCATTGGTGTGTGTCAAAGGAAAAAACTTCAAAGACCAATACAAGTAAGGTTCAGTTAAGGCACATTTAATTACTTGCTGCAAGGAGACAAAAACATGCAAATACAAGGATTTGTCTAACTACTAACAGGAAACATGTTATTCTTATACTGTTTTACAAGACATGGCCTTGTATGGCTGACGTAATCAAACACAACTTTCAGTATTGTTCTACAGCAGATGTTACTCAGATTTTCTGCTGACATGACTAGATTTGTGAGAAACTTTTTGAGAAAAACAACCTGACCTTGGTGGCCACTAATCTGTTTACAAGCTTCTATTGTGCATTGTTACATTTCAAGGTACTTTTCTAACTCAGATACAAGTAAATGCTGATAGCAGTTCATATTTTCAAGCAGGCTTTGTCCTAATTATCTATAGCTTCTACAGCTGTGTATTTTCTCACAGCACAAGAGGAACTCCTTGTCTAAGTTTCATACAAGTAGTATTGTTCTATTCATTATTTTCCTAATGCAAGCAGAAATCATTTGCTTTTCAGTAAATTTCCAAGGCACAAGCAAAGATTTCAGCTAAGAATACAAGGTCAGAAAGCATCTGCAGTTTGTACAGATTTATGCAGTATGAAATAGAATAAATGTGTTAACCCTTTTCAAGCTCTAAATGCACTAAGCATATTACTAATACACACATTAATACATATTTTTCTGACATTTCCCCCCCTATTAATACTTTTATTCTACTTTCAAAATAAGCATAAACAGTTTGTTTTCTTCTCCTAACCTTTTCCCACTCAGGATTTGCAGTTAAGAGAGTCATTCAGTTTAAACTTATGAAAGCATTTTCAGTCTTTTAACAGTTCTTCAAACTCAGTACTTTGATATAAGGTTTCAGAAACTGACATGTCTATAAAGTCTTTTATCAGTCTTTTCATGCAGGGGATGCCACAACAAACACATACTCCGAGTAGGAGTATTCCTACACAAATGGCAATCAGGATGTTCATTAGGATGGTACCCCACCCCCAAACCATTTCTGGAAAAAGTCCGTCAGTGGGTTTGGGCCTGGTTTGGTCATGGCCGACACTTGCTGAATTACCTCAAGATGATTGACTATCTCATGTTTATGGTCAGGAATATATGAACAGCATTCTTCTTGGATTAAAGCGCAAGTACCACCTCTCACCGCTAGGGTGAAGTTGAGAGCCATGTGGTTTTGAAGTACGACAGTTCTCATAGCATTCAGTTCATCAGTCACCAATTCGAGAGCAGAAAAAGTTGCATTACTCATTACTTCGAGAAGTTTCGACAGTTTTCTCAGCTCCCAGATTGATTTCACTGCTCCATATGCCGGTAATATGCCTGCCCACAATATAACGCTATCACTCAAGTCCATATGTGTCAGTCCTTTGCCTATGGAATGATGGTCTTTCCAACGTGCATTGATTTGTCCCACTGGATTTACAGGTTTCTTGATGACCACTCAGACATTTCAAATTTTTCCTCGAGGCAAAATTGCAGTGTGTTGTATGGCCAGAATCAGGTAACCCAAAAAACAACTGCCTGACAAATTCTCGGGTAACTATTTGTATGTCTTTCTGCCACACACAAAATAACAATCCTCTACTTTAGTAGTAACCTTGCTATGAATATACACTCGCACTGCATGAAACATTTTTCTATCAGTTATAGACAGTTGTTTATAAAGAAGAGAATTATGTTTTACTTCATCAATTGTTTTGTGCATCAATCCAAGAAATGAATCATAGTTTGTATTACAATAAAGATCTACATTGTTACCTTTAGTGTAACATTTATAACGAACAGTCACATTGTAATTGCTCCAACCCCCCCTGAACAGTTTCATTTTTATAAAAACACACAGTTTCCTTTTGTGGAACAGACAAGTGCAATGCTATTTTATCTTGTGATGTAATGGTTGAGGTATCATAAATCAAGTTCTCCCAGGTCTCATTGACCCTTAGGGGGACTGTAGTCATTAATAACCCCCTGTATGCTATAGGCAAAGCTGTACAAATCGAGCAATTGGAAACACTGAAAGTCTCAGCATACACATATTTAATTGCCTGGTAAGTGTTAAAGTTTGGATGCCAGTCTATGAGTAATGCTTCACGTTTATTCAGTTCAGTCTGTGTGGCTGGGAAAAGGAAAGGCCACAACAAAAAGATTATTGTCACTAGTACAGTTAACAGGATGATTATGCAATACTTCTGAGGAAATGGTTGTTCTGCATTCCTGCTTCTTCTGGACTCTATCATTTTTACTCTTGGCATGTGACAAGATTTTTGTCCAGTTCAAAGTTTTTGACTAATTTACAGTGTGTCAGGTGGATCCAGGAGGCGCGCTCCACAATTTTGACTGCAGTGGGTGTTGACAGAAGCACTTGATATGGACCTTCCCACTTTGGTGATGCCCAGTTCTTTTTCTTTACTGTCTTCACCCAAATCCAGGTACCAGGGGACACTGCCACTTCTGACAGTCTGGTTCATTCTTTATCTGAAACAGAATTTGACTGCAACAAATGTTTAGAATTTAACAGGTTTCGCATATACTCAGCTAATGTACTGTCAGCTTCCTGGTCTGCAGGCATGAGAGATTTCCACTGAGGTATATAATAAGCCCTTCCAAATAATTTTTCAAAAGGAGTCAATCCTTTTGCATTTGGAACAGTTCTCATGCTCAACAGTGCCAGGGGCAGACAGTACACCCAATTTCGCTGTGTTTCTACTATTAACTTCCTTAGTTTACTTTTTAAAATCCCATTATGCCTCTCTACTAGCCTTGCAGATTTTGGGTGATACGCACAATGATTTTTTAAAGAAATACCAAAATGTCTACTTAACTGTTGTATGGTCTGGTTTATGAAGTGTGTGCCATTGTCACTGTAGATCCTTTCCAGAATGCCAAATCTAGGGATGATTTTTTTAACAAGAACTTTGGCCACAGTTGCAGCATCTGGATTTTTAGTCGGAAAGGCTTCCGCCCATCTGGAAAACATACCTACAATGACAAGACAATACTTCTTATTTTCACATTTATTTAACTCTATAAAATCCATACAGATAGTATGAAATGGATATGGAGGTGTAGAGAAACTCCCTTGCTTGGGCTTTAACGCCCCTTGCGCATGATGTTTATTACAAACATGGCACATCGAGCAGAATTTTTTTAGAGTAGTTTGAGAATCCATATGTCGTGAACACTTGGTTCACCAGCTGTACCATCCCCCCTGTTGAGACATGGCACTGCCCATGGCTCAACAAAGCTGCATATCTAAACAAATTAGACAGCAATATCGGTTTCCCTTCTTTAGAGATGTACAGCCCCTTTTCGAGAATTGCTCCTCGTTTTACCCATCTTTGTTTTTCAACTTGCGTAGTAAGTGTCTGCATTGTCTTTAACATTTCTAAGTCTAAAATCTCAGAGGGTTGTAATTCCTCATTCAAAAGAAATACTTCTGAAGCTGCCTGCTTTGCAGCTGTATCAGCTCTCGCATTACCTTTTGAAATCCTATCCTGTTGCTTGGTATGAGCTGTGCATTTACAAATAGCTACTTTCTGAGGTAACTGAATAGATTCTAAAAGATCTAAAATAAACTGTGCATGATTGGTTTGCCAGTAGATGTTATCATTCCTCAATTTTTCCACTGTTGTGCAAAAACATGTACAGTAGAAAAAGCGTATTGGCTGTCAGTAAAAATGTTCACACATTTATCCTTTGCTAAGGCACATGCCTGTGTCAAGGCAATCAATTCTGCTGCCTGTGCAGATAAATTTTGTGGCAAAGATTTTGCTTCTATAATGTCAGTATCAGAAACTACTGCATATTCTACTAGGTTCTGTCCTGCAGGACCCCTTTTGCACGAGCCATCCATGTAGTATGTCACCTCGGCATCATCCAAGGGGACATCCGTGAGATCTTTTCTAGGCAGCGTCTTTTGCTCAATCACCTGCAGGCAGCTGTGTGGTGTGCCAGCTGCAGGGGTTGGGAGCAAGGTAGAAGGGTTCAAAGTCATACATCGTTCAATTGTCAGATGAGGTTGGCTCAACAATATAGTCATACAGGAAAGGTGCCTAGCAGGGGAAAGATATGCTACCTTCTCTTGCAGTAAAATAATCGCAACTGCATGAGGCACTCTCAATGTGAGAGGGTGGAACAAAACTACTGAGGCCGAAGCCTGTACTGCCATTGCAGCTGCAACTACTGCTTGCACACAGTGAGGTAAAGACCTTGCCACTGGGTCCAGTTGTGATGAATAATAAGCAATAGGGCATTGCTTGCCCCCATGCTGCTATGTTAACACTGATGTCATATAACCTTGCTTACAATCTACAGTTTGGACAAAACGTTTATGATAGTTTGGTAATCCCAAAACTAATGAGGACGCTATTAACTGTTTCAGTTTGGAGAAAGCAAATTCTGCTTCTGGTGTTCATTATAACAAATCCTGTGCTGCCATAGGCTTTTTATAAATCAGGTTAGTCAGCGGTGCAGATTCCAAGGCATAGTTTGGAATCCAGCTCCGACAAAAATTAGTCGTACCCAGGAAGGACATCATTTCCTTCTTGGTAGTGGGTTTTGGTGCTTGCAAAATCACTACTTTTCTGTCCTCATCTAATGTCCTACCCTCCTTGGATATTACATATCCTAGGTATTTTACTTGTTTTTTCCAAAGCTGCAGTTTATTTTTGTTTACTTTATGTCCTTCAGTGGCTAAAAATTGTAATAGCGCTATGGTATCTTCTTTACAATCTTGCTGGGTGGGGGCCGCCAGCAGGATATCATCAACATAAAGCAGAATCTGGCTACCTCTTGATGGGGTAAATCCCGCCAAGTTGCTTGCCATTTCTTGTGAGAATATTGTTGGACTTTCACAATACCCCTGTGGTAGTCGTGTATATGTATACCTTTTCCCCTGAAATGTGAATCCAAACCAATACTGGCTGTCAGGGTGTATCAGTATCGAGAAGAACGCATTGCTGATATCTACCACAGAAAAATATTTCTGTTGAGGTTTTAAATCATTCAACAGGGTGTGTGGGTCTGGCACCATAGGTGCCCTTGGTATTACTGCATCATTTACAGCTTGTAAATCTTGGACCATACGCCACTCTCCATTTGCTTTCTTAACAGGAAATAAGGGTGTGTTACATGGTGAATCAGGAGATTAAACCAGCACCCCTTCCTTAAGTAAAGCTGCTATAATAGGTTTGATTCCTACCTCTGCATCTTTTCTTAAGGGATACTGTCTTTTTTGTGGTCTAAATGCTGACTTTGGTGTAATAGTAACTGGTCCTGCTGTACAAATAAGTCCTACATCTGACTTTCCTGTTGACCAAAGAATTTCTGGTATATTCTGTAAGGCATTCTCTTACTCCTTCAATAGGAGTGCTAATCAGCTGTCCTTAGACTGCAAGTGTACAGCTGGGTGGGTCTGAGTTATCCAATTCAACTTCTGCATTTGTATTTCCTGTTCTGACAGTTCTAACTCTGTCTGTTTCTCCCATCTCGTGACTTTTTCTCCTAAGTCTACCCATTTTACATTCTTGTCCTTAGTTAAGCTAACATGTGGTAATCGATTAGATTTATAAAGTGCAAAGAACTCCTGGGGCAATGAACAGCTGACTACACTTTTCCCTTCTGTGTCCCAGTACAGATTACGTAATATCAATCTGTTTGCACGATTTCTAAACAATTCTTGCTCATATTCCTTATCAGGTCCTGGTGTGTTACAATAATATAAAGTACAGTGCAACAAATGTTGTTTATCAATGTCAAGGGAGGGGAACTTGCTGATGGCTACATTCATCAACTCTTCGGTCACTGCCCCTGGACAGTCGTAACCAAGTCCTGGCTGTACCAATAAAACATTTTACCCTCCGTTTGCACTGCAAAGGTATCAATTTGTCCCTGTGCTTCCATACCCTGCATAGTCAGAACTACTGCTATACCAAATAGCTGCATAAGGTCTCTGCTCAAGAGGTTTACTGGGCATTTTGCAGAAACAACAATTTTGCTTTTCTGGGTCAATCCTGAAATAGGATCAGTTATTGCAATATTATGGGAGAGGGGCTCCCGATACAGCTGTCCATTAGCCGCTTTCACTAGTATGTAATCAGGTGACTCTGAGTTCTCTGGCAGTTTGGAGGGCTGTATCAGGGTCTGTGATGCCCATGAGTCACACAAGAATCTGACTTCCCTCCCTTCTACCAGGAGTGTAACTTCTGGTTTCGTGTCTGCTAAATAGAGCTCTAAGCTCAATAAAGCCAAATCCAATATTTCATTTTCTTCACTATCCGTGACTTCCTGCACTTCCTCTATTTCTTCTGTCACATCCTCTACTCCCTCTATCACATTCTCATTTGTCCTTTCTCTGCTATCCCCTTCTAGTGATTCCTGACTATCATACAGTCAGTCTTCACCCTCCTTGTCTTCCATGGTTGCTTTCTTGTTTTTCTTGCAATCCCTTGCCAAGTGTCCCTTTTTACCACATTTAAAACATTCACCCCTTTTCTTTCGCCCTTCAAAGTCCTCCAATCGCTGATCAGATTGTTTGTTTCCCTGGGCATTTCTCTTGCCCTTTTTCCAAGACTGTACTACATAAACTTCTGCTCCATCTTCTACAGAAAATACTTGGGCTTTCTTTTACTTTTTGCTATTAAAATGCCTTTTGGCATGCCTAGCATATTCAAGTAATGACTGTAACCTGCTTGTATGATGATCTACCATGTGCTTTGTAATAAAGCTGCTTATGGGTTCTATACTGCCTTTCAAAAATGCATTCTTTAACTGCTGCTCACATGGGGAATCGTGTGTTTGATCTTCAGGAACCTGCATTCCACAGTGGTTATTAAAACATTCTAACAGTCTGGCATAATATCTGTCAACAGTCTCATCTTCTTGTTGGATGCATTGATTAATGCAAGTCCAGTCTGCCCTAGGCTTCCATTTCTCAGTGATTCGGTCTGTAAGACCTTTCACTCTGTTGTCTAATTCTCCACAGCTATGTGGGAGGGGCCTGAACGCAGCTTCATGGGGATTCCAGTCACCACTAATCATGTGCCAATCTGGTCCCACAATTTGTCTGACTACTTTTTTTACCTCTTCTCTGTTTAAATTATAACTTAGCCTCATTCCTTGCAAATCTTCTAAGAACTTTCTAAAATTAACTTTTGGATGGGGAATTCCCTCAGTGGCTTTCTGGATGTCTTCCGGAGTCCAGGGTCTATACACTAGAATAGTTGGGTCCTGACCTTCTTGTCCTGCCTGAGGATTAGGCACTTCTATGAGTGGGCATATTTCTTCTTCACTCATAGATTGTGAATTCCTACCCGTTTGATATAGCTCAATGTCCCCCTTTGAGTTTCCTGCCCGTGTTCGAGACCTGGTCTCAATGGGATCTCGAATAAATGGTTTTGCTTTTGTAGTGTCTCTATTTACAGTGACAGCAGGATATCGCGGGGGTGGACTAACTTGTTCACTTGCTTCATATTCCGATGCTATTACTAAGTTATTGTCCTCCTTATCTAAAAACATTGCTTTTGAATTGTTACTCTTTTGTTCCCTTCGGTTTACTTCCTTAATCCACCTGTGTGCCTGAGGAATTCCTATTTGACGTTGCTTTTTTACCCGACATTTAGAATCGGTTTTAAGCTGTTTGACAAGTTTGACAAGCGAGGATTTTTCTAATTTACCATCAAATTCATACTTATTAACCCATTTTGAGTAGTATTTAATATTATCAGCACGCTGTGACTGCATGTATTTCACGTCTTCGGTTAACGGCGGATTTTGGGAGCTTTTTGTACAAATATTACCCATTTTGTTCTACCCTTTTAATCGTTACGTAACTCCTTATTTTTAACATGGTACCATGTTTTTTGTTATAGCCTCTTCAGAATGACTGCCTACCTGCTCTGTTTCCATGATCTATGACAAGACAGTAATCTTTTTGTCCCTGACTTGTATAAACAAAGTCTTAACAAAATAAATACAAATCTAGTCCCTGATCTAAAACAGAAAAATAGGTAGATTCACCTTACCTGAGCCTTCGTGATTGATCACCTGGTTCGAGTAAATCCATCCTTCAGTCGCAGATCAGAAAGTGGCTGGCCTCTTTTGTATGACAATTCAGTCGGAGGGCTTTTCAACTAAGAAGAACCAATGTGGTTTCTTCCCCGTATGGTTTCAAGCCACCTGGCCTGTCTGATCCGAGGCGAAGTGAGGGTTTCCGGTCTGAAGGACCAATCTGTCAAAGGAAAAAACTTCAAAGACCAATACATGTAAGGTTCAGTTAAGGCACATTTAATTACTTGCTGCAAGGAGACAAAAACATGCAAATACAAGGATTTGTCTAACTACTAACAGGAAACATGCTATTCTTATACTGTTTTACAAGACATGGCCTTCTATGGCTTACGTAATCAAACACAACTTTCAGTATTGATCTACAGCAGATGTTACTCAGATTTTCTGCTGACATGACTAGATTTGTGACAAACTTTTTGAGGAAAAACAACCTGGCCTTGGTGGCCACTAATCCATTTACAGGCTTCTATTGTACAGTGTTACATTTCAAGGTACTTTTCTAGCTCAGGTACAAGCAAATGCTGATTGCAGTTCATATTTTCAAGCAGGCTTTGTCCTAATTATCTATAGCTTCTACAGCTGTGTATTTTCTCACAGCACAAGTGGAACTCCTTGTCTAAGTTTCGTACAAGTAGTATTGTTTTATTCATTATTTTCCTAACGCAATCAGAAATCATCTGCTTCTCAGTAAATTTCCAAGGCACAAGCAAAGATTTCAGCTAACAATACAAGGTCAGAAAACATTCTGCAGTTTGTACAGATTTCTGCAGTATGAAATAGAATAAATGTGTTAACCCTTTTCAAGCTCTAAATGCACTAAGCATATTACTAATACACACATAAATACATATTTTTCTGACAGTGTGGCTTGTGAGTAGTGTCTCAGGTTGAATGACAAGTTTTTTTTACATGAAGTCTATCTGCAAGGTGAGTAAATGTGTCAAGTTGGAGTAGTTTGTAGAGTTGTGATCCTAAAAGTAGGTAAAATCTTTGTATTCTGGGTACCCATTAGGCTTTTTTCTAGGTGATACAGTGATGCTCACAGAGAGCTGAGTTTGTATTTTTATTTTATTTATTTATTTATTTATTTTATTTTACATTTGTTTAGTGGGAAAGTCCGACTGGAACAAAGTCCATTTACAGCGGAGGCCCAGGGAGAAAAGCTCCATAACATAAAAGTACAAATACAACAAATGGCAAAGAAATTTCTGTACAGTGGCATATATACAATCAAGGAGATTTTTCGTACCTTAGTATTGAATTGGCAGATGCCATTAGTCATAGTCTAGAGTGTGGCAATGTTTTTTCTTGGAGGCAGAAGAAAACTGGGAGCCCATATCCAAGTCAAACAAGGAGAACTCCTTGCCAGTGGCTGCTCTGGCTTACTGAGATAGAAAAAGGGACTTCTTTTTGTCCAAGAAGAGGAGCTTCTATCCCACCAGAAAATGTTTTTACTGTCATTAAGACAACCTCCAAAAAGAACTTTTACATTCTGCAATCCATTGTCAACAAAATCTGCCATTTCGTTACTAACTCTATTCCCAAAGACTACCATTGTCTCACTTTTCCCAAAACCAATTGGCTCCACATAAAAAAGGAAGAGGATCTCTTACTTAATGCTCAACTCTTTACTCTACTATGTCATGAAACCTGTTCACCTTTATCATCAGAATGAATTAAAACAGCAACTTGCTATAACATTTGAAATCACTCTCACACTGCAGCCAATTCCTTAACCCTCACAACCAATTTACATTGCACCAAACACTCTTTCTCCACTCTAGCCCCCATACTTCAACAGTCTTTTTTCAACCAACTAAAAAAAACCTACAACATACCCAAAACTGCTATCAGCATTTAAAGAACTACTTCTTAAAGATGCAACATATAACTGCCTCAAATGGTGTCATTATCACCTCAAAAACATTCAAACTTACTGCTGTCTGTCCTTGACTGTCTACTTGAATACTCCATTTTCCCAAGGCAAAGGAGCTATGCTGTTGTTGTAATTGCTAGTTAATCTACAATGGCTAAAGCACACAATATCATCAACTGTATATATATATATATATATATATATATATAATGCATATATATATATATATATATATATATATATATATATATATATATATATATACATAAAGTTATTATAGTTTGTCTATGGCACCGTACGGCCTAGGAACAGTAGATTGGAATACATTACTGTGATCATCATTTTTCCCTTTGCTTACAATCAAATATCAACAATATATAGATAGCTAACTTTTGGGGATACAGTTAAGGAGGCATGCTGTGTATATACATCTGGCTGCAACAAGCTGAATTAGATTACTCTCAGCATTTTTTTTTTCAATTTTGACTCAGTCTAGCATTAGATGAGTGACTGTCTTTTGGGGGAACACTCGGGGTGGTGTGGTAGAACTGGCATGCAGCAGAGTTAAGCACCATGGTCATTTGTTGAAGGTTCCATTTCACTTAAAGGCAGCTATGTTTATAAAACTGACTGAGGAAGAAGCAAAGGATCTACTTTGAAACAGGCCTGAGTTTCTCCAATAAGGTTGTTCTTTCCATTTGAGAAAGAGTCCCATAGATGAAATTAAGGTTTTGTTTTGTCTGTGCAGATTAAGTTAAATGTAATTCACGAATTAAAAAGTAATGTCACTCAAGATTAAAGTGTTTTTTTTTTTCATCTGTTAAATGTTCATAGGCTCATATGCTTGTGAAACAGACACATGGCCTTCTTGTAGCTTGCCAGCCATTAATCCATCTTGTAATTTATGGGTGTTTATGAAGTATCCCAGCTTAGTGGTTAAGGTCTTTGCCTCCCATGCCCAAGGTACAAGGTTCGATCCTGACCTCCGACCAATGCCTGTTTGAAGTTTGCATGTTCCTCCTGTGTCTCCATGGTGTTTCTCCCACGTCAGAAATACATGCTGTGTGTTTCCATCTCAAAATCACCAATGAATGAAGCTGTGGGCAGCAGGACAGACTCTACATGGTGCCTTATATGGTGAAGAGTTGTACAGACCAACTGCTTTGGGCATCTACTGTGCAGTACAATCAAAATAGGAGAACACGGATCACAGACTGCATGCCGTGGCAGGACTAGCCACTCAACGGTGTAAAATATGGCTCTAGGTGATTCGGTCATGTTGACTAATGTTGCCAAAAATGGGCATGGGTATTTACCGGTGATAAGTGAAAATGGGTTGGGGACCCGGCCTACCCTGACCCATGCCAGGGCTGCGTGCTAACAGTGGGAAGGGTATGTGTGCCTGTCATAAAGCCCATAAAGCCCAGCAGCCCTGGTTCAATAAGCTACTGACTGGCTGGTGTCTAGTTACCCAACCTGGGTTACCTGGGATAGCTTTGTTGAACAAAAGCCGGATGTAAAAAACATCCAATCTGCCAAGCATGAACTGAGAATTGCTATACTTAATGTAGGATACAGCTTGGAAGTGGATGATATGGAAGAGGCTGGACATCCTATGTATCCAGGAGATGGGGCTTGGGAAACAGAGTCTACTACTCAGGTAGAGGGCAGGCTAGAACTGGTGTAGGAATTAGGAATTGTGGTGAGAGATCTGCTTCAGAAGGCAGTAAGGGATATCATCAGAATTAATGTCAGACTCATGGCAGTCAGACTCCAGTGTAATGATAGGGCAGTATTAATAATTTCAGCCTATGCCCCACCACCGGGTTGTGATAGTGAGGAAAAGAGTACATTCAGACAGCAGTTGCAGGACCTACTAGATAAAGCAGGACAACATGAATTGGTGTTGATAATGGGTGATTTGAATGCACATATCAGGACAGACAGAACAGGATATGAGGATTTCTGTCTGGCAAATGGCTTGATAGTAGCCAACACACGGTTTAGAAAGAGAGACAGTCACAAGATCACATACAAGAGTAGTCAACATGCAACTCAGGTAGACTTCCTCTTAGTAAGGAAAATGCAACTCAGGTAGACTTCTTCCTAGTAAGGAAAAGGCACTGGGGCAGAATCCATGATTGCAAAGTCATCCCCAGTGAAACAGTTGGCCCACAGCATAAACCACTAGTTGCCACAATCAGCTGCAAGCAGTGATCAGAGCAGGCTCTAATGTCAACAGGGACCAGGCTGATGACCTAGAAGTTGACTGGAGAGAAAGTACTACAGTTCAAGGAATTACTCAGTGCTCTATCATCCCAAGAAGAGAAGGAAATAGGTGGAGTTGAAAAAGTATGGCAGGGTCTAAAAACAGCATGTGTTAGGACTACAGAAAAGATGTGTGGCTGAGCCAGATATGGAAATAAGGAACATAAGGAAAGCTGGTGGTGGAATGCAGAAGTCCAGGAAGTCATCAAAAGAAAAAAGGAGTTCAGGAAGAAGTAGGAGACAGAAAAACCTGACCAGACTAAGAAGGACTACTGGCTGGCTAACAAAGAAGCTAAGAAAGAAGTTGCAATAGCAAAGAATAGAGCATCAGAGGCACTGTACCAGCTTCTGGAAAGTGACTCAGGGGTACAAAGAAACTATGTCAGGTTGCAAGGCAAAGACAGAAAGATAAAGAAGATAGTCAGACATCCTTCATAAGGGATGCCAGCAACAACATGCTCACCAGCCCAGAGGACATCAAAGGCAGATGGAAGGAGTATTTCCAGCAGCTTCTGAATGAAGAAAACTCCACAGAAGCTGTACTGCCCCAGGAAACAGTCTATGATTAGAGAAGAAGAGCTGCCCACCCTAGAAGAAGTAAGAACAGCATTAAGGAAGATGAAGTCAGAGAAAGCAGCAGGCTCAGATGAGGTCACAGCAGACATGATAAAGATACTAGGTGAGATAGGGGAGAAATGGCTCCTGAGGGTACTAATAGCAGTGTGAAGAGAAAGGTTTATCCCAGATGACTGGAGAATAAGCATACTCATGTCAGTGTACAAGAAAATAGGGGACATCCACAACTGTGGGCAGTTAAACTCCTATCACATTGCATGAAAGTTCTGGAGAGGGTGATTGATAAATGGATACACAGAGTAGCAGAATGTAAGATGGGAGAGGAGCAGTTTGGATTTAGATCAGGATGCAGCACAACTGACCCGATATTTGCACTGAAACAGATACTTGAGAAGAAGCTAGAGATAAGGAGAGAGTCCAACTGTGCATTCCTAGACTTGGAGAAAGCATATAACAAGGTCCCAAGAAAGCTGATCTGGGCAGTACTGCGGTGGTTTGAAGTCCCAGAAACACTGGTAAAATTAGTGTAGACTATGTGCAAGGACCCAATGACTCAAGTACAAACAGTGTTTGGCCTCACAGAGGGGTTCCCAGTGGGTTTGGGTGTACATCAGGGTTCAGCTCTGAGCCATCATACTGGTGATGGACTATATTAGCAAACAGGTTGGAGGGGATAGATCAACAATGCTGCTGATGCAGACAGTGTGGCAGTGTACAGGTAGACTCTGATCTAGAACTTCAGCAAAGGATAGGCGAATGGAATGCAAATCTGAAGGCACATGGGATGCAACTAAGCACAGATAAGATGGCGATAATTGCAGCAAATTGGGGAAATCAGAAGAAGCTGAGAACAGAGATAGAAGGGAAGATAGTGGAACAAGTAACCAGCTTCAAGTATCTGGGAGGAGTAATTGAGGAGAAGGGTAGTCTGAATTAAGAGGTCAAAACTAGAATCAGAGGGGCTGCAGCCAACTGGCATAGAGTATCAGGTGTAGTCTATGACAGAAGAATGCAAAAGAAGCTGAAAAGTAAGGTGTACAAGACAGAGGTGCAACCAGTACTACTGTATGGTACAGAGACCTGGCCAGTAAAGGCAGAACAGTTGAAGAAGCTAGAGGTGATGAAAATGAAGTGTCTGAGAAAGGTGGTAGGATGCAAACTGTGGGACAGATGAAGAAATGAGGACATAAGTGCAGAAGCCAAAGTAGCTTCAATTGCAGAAAAGATCAAAGAGAACAGATTATGGTGGTTTGGGCACATGTGTAGAAAAGCAGAAGACAATCTGGTGAGGAACATTTGGGACAGACAGGAAGAAGGTAAGAGGAAACGAGGACATCCAGCAAAGAGGTGGATGGATTGTGTGAAAGAAGATTTGCGACAGTCAAGCATGAGTGTTGAAGAAGGTAGGAGTGTGGCACTGAATTTTTTCCATACACTTGGTCGAATTTCATTTAGTCGAAAATGATTCCAGGCATTCCACTTCACTGAAAGCTCACTTGACTGAAAGCCCACTTGGTCGAAGTTCATTTGGTTGAAAATGGTATATGGCCCCTGCCCCACTGCAGTGCAACCCTGGAGTGAGAATATTAAATAAAGGGGTGTGGGGGGGGCACAACCCCCCCACAATGGGTGGTGTGGGGGGCATAACCCTCCACATAATTTTAATGTATTCACTGTTATAAGAAGGCATATCCATTAGAAATGCATTGATATATATAAATTTAGTAAAAACTATTAGCATAATGTGGGGGGCTATGTCCCCCACATCCCCCTTATTTAATATTCTCACTCCAGGGATGTGCTGCAGTGGGGCAGGGGGCTATATTCCATTTTCGACCAAGTTAGCTTTCAGTCAAGTGAGCTTTCAGTGAAGTGAAGTGAACTGCCTGGAATCATTTTTGACCAAGTGTAATTCAACCAAGTGAATGGAATCCATATAGCTATATATATATATATATATATATATATATATATATATATATATATATATGTATATATATATATATATATATATATATATATATATATATGTATATCTATATATATATATATATATATATATATATGTAGGATTTTAGACTTTAGTGTTTCTCTTAGAAATAACTAGGAAATAGGAAGATTAGACTAAGTGTTTTTTTTGTGTTGATGTCAGAACTGTTCTACTGTATTATTTTAAGCATTTTTCTGTGATCTCTGAATTCTTGACTAGCACTGTATAGTAAGAAGCATTGTCTTGTGTTTTTATTTTTTATTATTAAATATTTTTAAACCTTTCAACTGTGGCTGTTTAGCGTGTAGAAATAATTTAAGCTCTAGAGTACATTGCATGTATATAATGATACCTGCCAAGCCACTCCAATAAGCCTTGAGTGTTCAGTTGCACTTACCATTTGGATAATAATATTGCACAGTAATAACTTGACACCCTTTGTTAAGGGCCTTTTTAGTAGATGATAAATATTAGTGGGTGGTGGCAAGTGGTACTACTGTATAGTCTGGGTAAAAGGGGCACAGCTGGAGAACCTGTGCCAGCCTTCCCCAGGAGTGACTGTCAAAGGAAAAAACGTCAAAGACCAATACATGTAAGGTTCAGTTAAGGCACATTTAATTACTTGCTGCAAGGAGACAAAAACATGCAAATACAAGGATTTGTCTAACTACTAACAGGAAACATGTTATTCTTATACTGTTTTACAAGACATGGCCTTCTATGGCTTACGTAATCAAACACAACTTTCAGAATTGATCTACAGCAGGTGTTACTCAGATTTTCGGCTGACATGACTAGATTTGTGAGAAACTTTTGAGGAAAAACAACCTGCCCTTGGTGGCCACCAATCCGTTTACAGGCTTCTGTTGTACAGTGTTACATTTCAAGGTACTTTTCTAACTCAGATACAAGCAAATGCTGATTGCAGTTCATATTTTCAAGCAGGCTTTGTCCTAATTATCTATAGCTTCTACAGCTGTGTATTTTCTCACAGCACAAGTGGAACTCCTTGTCTAAGTTTCATACAAGTAGTATTGTTCTATTCATTATTTTCCTAACGCAAGCAGAAATCATCTGCTTCTCTGTAAATTTCCAAGGCACAAGCAAAGATTTCAGCTAACAATACAAGGTCAGAAAGCATCTGCAGTTTGTACAGATTTATGCAGTATGAAATAGAATAAATGTGTTAACCCTTTTCAAGCTCTAAATGCACTAAGCATATTACTAATACACACATTAATACATATTTTTCTGACAGTGTGGCTTGTGAGTAGTGTCTCAGGTTGAATGACAAGTTTTTTTTTCATGAAGTCTATCTGCAAGGTGAGTAAATGTGTCAGGTTGGAGTAGTTTGTAGAGTTGTGATCCTAAAAGTAGGTAAAATCTTTGTATTCTGGGTACCCATTTGGGTTTTTTCTATGTGATTCAGTGATGCTCACAGAGAGCTGAGTTTGTATTTTTATTTTATTTATTTATTTATTTATTTATTTATTTTATTTTACATTTGTTTAGTGAGAAAGTCCATTTACAGCGGAGGCCCAGGGAGAAAAGCTCCATAACATAAAAGTACAAATACAACAAATGACAAAAAAATATCTGTACAGAGGCATATATACAATCAGAGCTCTATGTCTTTATATGACAACACACGAATGACAGAAAATTTCTGTACAGTGGCATATATACAATCAAGGAGATTTTTCGTACCTTAGTATTGAATTGGCAGATGCCATTAGTCATAGTCTAGAGTGTGGCAATGTTTTTTCATGGTGGCAAAAAAAACTGGGAGCCCATATCCAAGTCGAACAAGGAGAACTCCTTGCCAGTGGCTGCTCTGGCTTACTGAGATAGAAAAAGGGACTTCTTTTTGTCCAAGAAGAGGAGCTTCTATCCCACCAGAAAATGGTTTTACTGTCATTAAGACAACCTCCAAAAATAACTTTTACATTCTGCAATCCAATGTCAACAAAATCTGCCATTTCGTTACTAACTCTATTCCCAAAGACTACCATTGTCACA
The DNA here is from genome assembly GCF_019279795.1 of Protopterus annectens. NCBI lineage: Eukaryota > Metazoa > Chordata > Ceratodontiformes > Protopteridae > Protopterus > Protopterus annectens. The sequence goes on along the minus strand of NC_056737.1, from coordinate 1,990,698,460 downwards.
CTTTTCCCAAAACCAATTGGCTCCACATAAAAACGGAAGAGGATCTCTTACTTAATGCTCAACTCTTTACTCTACTATGTCTTGAAACCTGTTCACCTTTATTATCAGAATGAATTAAAACAGCAACTTGCAATAACATTTGAAATCACTCGCACACTGCAACCAATTCCTTAACCCTCACAATCAATTTACATTGCACCAAACACTCTTTCTCCACTCTAGCCCCCATACTTCAACAGTCTTTTTTCAACCAACTAAAAAAAAACTACAGCTGTGGGCATTTAAACTCCTATCACATTGCATGAAAGTTCTGGAGAGGGTGATTGATAAATGGATACACAGAGTAGCAGAATGTAAGATGGGAGAGGAGCAGTTTGGATTTAGATCAGGATGCAGCACAACTGACCCGATATTTGCACTGAAACAGATACTTGAGAAGAAGCTAGAGATGAGGAGAGAGTCCAACTGGGCATTCCTAGACTTGGAGAAAGCATATGACAAGGTACCAAGAAAGCTGATCTGGGCAGTACTGCAGTGGTTTGAAGTCCCAGAAACACTGGTAAAATTAGTGTAGACTATGTGCAAGGACCCAATGACTCAAGTACAAAGAGTGTTTGGCCTCACAAAGGGGTTCCCAGTGGGTTTGGGTGTACATCAGGGTTCAGCTCTGAGCCATCATACTGGTGATGGACTACATTAGCAAACAGGTTGGAGGGGATAGATCAACAATGCTGCTGATGCAGACAGTGTGGCAGTGTACAGGTAGACTCTGATCTAGAACTTCAGCAAAGGATAGGCGAATGGAATGCAAATCTGAAGGCACATGGGATGCAACTAAGCACAGATAAGATGGCGATAATTGCAGCAAATTGGGGAAATCAGAAGAAGCTGAGAACAGAGATAGAAGGGAAGATAGTGGAACAAGTAACCAGCTTCAAGTATCTGGGAGGAGTAATTGAGGAGAAGGGTAGTCTGAATTAAGAGGTCAAAACTAGAATCAGAGGGGCTGCAGCCAACTGGCATAGAGTATCAGGTGTAGTCTATGACAGAAGAATGCAAAAAAAGCTGAAAAGTAAGGTGTACAAGACAGTGGTGCAACCAGTACTACTGTATGGTACAGAGACCTGGCCAGTAAAGGCAGAACAGTTGAAGAAGCTAGAGGTGATGAAAATGAAGTGTCTGAGAAAGGTGGTAGGATGCACACTGTGGGACAGATGAAGAAATGAGGACATAAGTGCAGACGCCAAAGTAGCTTCAATTGCAGAAAAGATCAAAGAGAACAGATTATGGTGGTTTGGGCACATGTGTAGAAAAGCAGAAGACAATCTGGTGAGGAACATTTGGGACAGACAGGAAGAAGGTAAGAGGAAGTGAGGACATCCAGCAAAGAGGTGGATAGATTGTGTGAAAGAAGATTTGCGACAGTCAAGCATGAGTGTTGAAGAAGGTAGGAGTGTGGCACTGAATTTTTTCCATACACTTGGTCGAATTTCATTTGGTCGAAAATGATTCCAGGCATTGCACTTCACTGAAAGCTCACTTGACTGAAAGCCCACTTGGTCGAAGTTCATTTGGTTGAAAATGGTATATGGCCCCTGCCCCACTGCAGTGCAACCCTGGAGTGAGAATATTAAATAAAGGGGTGTGTGGGGGGCACAGCCCCCCACAATGGGTGGTGGGGGCATAACCCCCAACATAATTTTAATGTATTCACTGTTATAAGAAGGCATATCCATTAGAAATGCATTGATTTATATAAATTTAGTAAAAACTATTAGCATAATGTGGGGGGCTATGCCTCCCCACACCCGCCTTATTTAATATCCTCACTCCAGGGATGCACTGCAGTGAAGCAGGGGCTATATTCCATTTTCGACCAAATGAACTTCGACCAAGTGAGCTTTCAGTCAAGTGAGCTTTCAGTGAAGTGAACTGCCTGGAATCATTTTTGACCAAGTGTAATTTTATATATATATATATATATATATATATGTATATATATATATATATATATATATATATATATATATATATATATATGTATATATATATATATATATATATATATATATATATATATATATATATATATATATATATATATATATATATGTAGGATTTTAGACTTTAGTGTTTCTCTTAGAAATAACTAGGAAATAGGAAGATTAGACTAAGTGTTTTTTTTGTGCTGATGTCAGAACTATTCTACTGTGTTATTTTAAGCATTTTTCTGTGATCTCTGAATTCTTGACTAGCACTGTGTAGTAAGAAGTATTGTCTTGTGTTTTTATTATTTATTATTAAATATTTTTAAACCATTCAACTGTGGTGGTTTTGTGCAGAAATAATTTAAGCTCTAGAGTACATTGCATGTATATAATGATACCTGCCAAGCCACTCCAATAAGCCTTGACTGTTCAGTTGCACTTACCATTTGGATAATAATATTGCACAGTAATAACTGGACACCCTTTGTTAAGGGCCTTTTTAGTAGATGATAAATATTAGTGGGTGGTGGCAAGTGGTACTACTGTATAGTCTGGGTAAAAGGGGCACAGCTGGAGAACCTCTGCCAGCCTTCCCCAGGAGTGACTGTGTGGTTGTATATAACTATTATCTCAAAGTGTGTGTGTGTGTGTGTGTGTGTGTGTGTGTGTGTGTGTGTGTGTGTGTGTGTGTGTGTGTCAGCTACTTAGGCAGGGACATGAAGCACTGGTTGGACAGAGAGGGTGCTGGAGGTTTTAGCTTGCCCACTAGACTGAGATGTGGACCCTGTAGCTGTGCCAGTGGGGAGTCTTTTGGGGGAGCTGGAGAGAAAGGGAGAAACCAGCCCCAGGCTGAATGTGATCTCTGTGTGCTCTTAAGGGAAATTGTACTTTACTGCGTGTGTATTTATTATCCTTTCCCTATATGGACGCCTCTCACTGGTGTTAGTGGTGCGGATTGAGACTCCTTGTTTGCTGGGCCAGTGCATGGGCATCACACAAGGTATAAGAAATGACAGGGCAAGCACTGGGATGAGAATTGGGCAGCATACATAGTCGATGCAAAGTCTGGCCAGAGACCGCCTCTGTGGCTTATGTCAAGTGTAGACTGCACCTCTTGAGGTCCAGTGGCTGGGCCTGCAGTCATGTGAGTTGATCAGCTGTGCCAGGAGGCATTTCACAGTAGTAAGCAGATGTCCAGCTCTTGGTACACTTCAGACAACATCAGCTTCCATAACTGCTGCTGGGAGACCACAGTGAACCCCTTCAGGCCACTGTCAGAAATGCACCCTCCACTTCACTTCCTAAGTAGTGGCCATAGAAGTCACCAGTGAGCAGTCCATGTCACATTCAGCAGGGTGACCTCCATCTTCTTGTTGAGAAGTTGGCCTGGTGCCCAGTGCTGATGCAGTGCCAGAGGCATTAGCTAGTATAGGCTGAGTGACTGCCACCACTCCTCTGTCAAAATCACAACTGGACCTGCAGAAGGAAGAAAAAAGATAATACATTAGTGCATACATATGTTGTACATGAAACTGCAACTGCACAGTATGGTACTACTGTTAGCTTATGCGCACCACTGCTGGGAGAGACACTCTTTCTTCCTGCAACATTCCTTCATGTTGGTTTGTCCTACCTTAGCCTCAGCAAACAAAGAAGGAAGAAAGAACTCAGTACACACACTGGTGGACCTATTAACAGAACAGGGAAGAAAATTAATGCTTGATATGTCTCTTTATTTCTGACTCTGTCTGTCTGTCTCTCTCTCTCTCTCTCTCTCTCTCTTTTTCTCCCTAACTTCTGTATTCCACTCTCTAAGCAGGTTAGGGTGGTGACACTGCAGGTCACTATGATAATGCCTGCACTGCTCAACAGAATAGGTGATGCCAGTGGCATCACACCAATTTGGCAAAGTCATTCCAGGCATCCACCTTGCACAGATGACTATTATAATGTCCCAGCATGCATTACTGAAAATATGCAATAATAATAAGTCAGTCTTGCTCTTCCACAGAGATCAGGCAGTAGCTCTGCTGTTTTTATCTCCTGAGAAAGCAAAGTCTACTTACGCAGATTCACTCAGTAAGCAAAATGGTAGTCCCATATATACAAATGCAAACTCATACATCACATGATACTTCCAGCATAGCAATGGAAATGCTACCTAAAGCCTGTATACTGCACAGCTATGGGACTATTAGTTACATAGGTTCCCTGCATAAGCATAATGTGCATATATGTCCTTAGTTCTGAGTCAAGCAGGGTAGCACCGGGCAGTGTGAATAGCATATTGAGTTGTGGTATGGATTAACAGAAAACTGAACTAAATTTCCTCATTAGCATAACTGCCATGCTGTGAGGCCCTTATTAGTTCAATATAAAGTGGAGACTATTTACTGTGAGAATGTGTTAAGATGAGCAACCACGGAATCAAGTGTTTACATACTAAGGCATTGGACTTTGACATAGACATAGTGAAAGACGAAAAGACACTTTATAATGTATCCCTACTCTTTACTCACCCCCATGGTGGAGGGCAGTGGCAAGGACATAGCGGAAGTAGTGTATGTGGGCATGGGAATACAGCAAGATATTGTCATATTCAGCTTTGGAAGCATACTGTGGCTATGTGCACCTAGAGCAGGACATGCCACACAGAGCAAATGGCTCCCATTCATAGAGTAAGGTTTGGCAACACATACTGGGGGGAATAGGCATGCAGCGCAATACAAGAATTCAATACACTGAAGCAGGATGGTGTATTGTGATAACATGCTCATTGCTGTATTTTGTAGAGAACAAATGGGAATGGTCCTAGCACAAGAAGTGACAGCTAAGTGGGCACCTAATAGGAATAAATGTGTGGGATACATGTGTATGGGACAGCCACAGATAGACAGACATGCACTGAGTGGCATGTGTAGCCCACACTATGCTCACATCTTGCCATTGGCCCACAAGAGAGTCAATAACTGTGAAAGTCCACCACCCAGAAGAATGCGGTATGCATCTACCAACTAGATGAATCTATGGGAAGTCTCCTTCACAAACCATTGGTATAAGTCAAATGCAAGCCTTGTTTATACATCTGACAATCCTTCCATCATGTTTGATGTCATCATTTGCATAATCACTGTGCCTCATTTGCAGCACTAGTATCATTTCTATTTAATCATGGTGTGTCCTTTTTGTATACGGAGCATAATGAGCTGTATTTATCCTAGCATGTTTGTGCTACTTCTGCCTCTGAATCTCCTCTTCCTTTCACATCACTCCTTTCCTCTTTACTATGCACGGTGCTATGCACTATCTGTGAATATCAGCCAAGATCTTGCATGGAGATGTAGCCACAACAAGCAGCCAGCACAGATCCCACAGCAAAGAGTAATATGTCCATCTCTGGGAAGATCCATGCCTAACATCCCTTCATAAAGAGTGCTACAAGAATCAAGATAGGAAGTGAACTAAACCAAATAGAACCTCGTTCAGTTTTCACTAGATGAGGTGTAGGGAAGTCACTTTGTTCCCCCAAAATAGGTTCGGTGTGAAGTCTGCAAAGGACCAACAGTGTCATGAAACAGTAATTTCCTAATGAGTAACATACATGCAAATGAAAAATTCTAAGTTGTAGGAAAAGGAGAAATACTATTGAATTACAGAAGTATTACATTTATTTATGTACAACATTCTTGAATCTATTAAATGCATCAGTGTAATGTACCATACCTGGTATTGTTACATCAGCGTTGGGTGTATCAATAAAGTATAGATATCTCCTTGCTTTATTAATTAACAGACATAATTACAGTTGAGTAAATATTTACCATTTTAGACAATGAATTACATGAAATGTGTAATAGCATAGAAATAATTTTAGCACTGAATGTAAGATTTGTCACTGATAATTTTATGATATTGTTGAACCGAGCCTTCTATCTATTCAGTGAATTGCTTTAGTAGTCATATGGTCTTTTAAAGACTTTGTTTTTCTTGTAAATGAGTTAGACTCAGCTATCATTCATTGTTTATAAAAAAAAAACATTGATTTGATATGAGAAGATGGATCAGCATATTTATCTTTTTTTACCCTCTTTTCTTATGTCAGCTGGAAGAAGCTATGCTGGTTTTGGAAGAAAGTTGTAAAATGACAAGTGGTGAAGAAGGAGCAGGAGGAAAGGCAGCATCTATATCAGATGAAATTGATTCAAAATGGCAAGCTGTTCTGGGAACATTTATTGTTGTTCAAGATTTGGCCTCCAGTTTTAGGACTGTAGTAGATATGGTAAGATTCACTGATATATGATTATCATGTTACAAACAGCAGTGGTGAATTTGCATTTTCTAAAACTTCATTCATAAAAACTAAACCTTTTTAATTAACAATCTGTGCTTTGCATGCAGTAGTGGTATGGACAGTGATTGAGACGATGTAGGGATTGGAACTGATTGCCAAGCTGGGAGGTGTTAGATGACCAGAGAGGCAATGGCTGCCCTTAGACCCAGGCATTCATACCATGAAGGGGTGTGCAACATTACCCACCCAACATACAAAAGGATATATCATCACACTGGGGGGTTAGGACTAGGAAAAATCCAGACAGTCAGCAAGAATGATACTGCAGCTGATGCTCAACTCATCCTCCAGGATGCTACTCTCTGCTGGTGGTCACTAAACAGGAGAACAGCACCGGGTACATTTCGCTGTCAACTTTCCTTTCTATTCCCTCCCTGCCAGCTGCCCCAAATGCAGGGGGTAGTACCAAAGTTGGGGGTTAGAGCAGTGGGAGTAACATCATACAGCTGATAATGAAAGCTACAACCTGAATCCCTCCAAAAAAGGTATCATTAATGTGAGATATGTTCTGAGATGTCACACTGATCTCTTTACAGTGCCGTATGTCATAAGAAATATATAATCATTTACAATGTACTCATGTCCTGTTACTTAATAAACAAAAAACATGCAGTTTAAATTTTTGTCTAAAGGGATGCGATTGGCATTGTAAATATGGCACATGACATAACGGATACATTTGAATAATGCAGTTATTGTTTTTACATTAGATTTTTATTAGGTTTTATGAAAAGAGACTGTGAATGCAGAAAGTGAGTTGGAAAGAGAAAGGAGTCTGTTGGCAGTAACAGAAATGTGGATGGCAAGTTTAAGCAGTCATTATTCTGACAACATAAATTAATGCTTCGGTTTCCTTAAAACTGCAGCTTGTTGGCTCTGTCTTCTTTTCAGATTAGTCAGTCTTCTGGAAAAAATACTTTACTTTGTACCGTGAGTGTATTTTAATATTTTCTGTCATATTACTTATCACTGTAGATATAATTCATTCATGGTTATTAAAAGTATAGAATGAATGATTGCTTTTGAGTATGAACATGGCAGGACAGTCTACATAAGGATTTGTATACACTGCTTACTATGCAAAGGGGAGTAATTGATAATGTTGATGACTTGTAGAAACAAATGTGTCCATGCATATTTGTGGAAAAGGTCTTGGGGTATCATCCAAAATGTTACCTCAAGAATGACATTGGGAATTGAAGATCAAACTGGATAACCATAATGGTTGGACTAAACATGTCCTTTTTCATATTAAACTAAGACCATTCTATTATTCTCTCAGATGTTTCAGCCTCCAAAACATATTCACTATTCCCTTAAATCAGTGTTGTATACTGAATATTTAAAGTGTCTCCTACTACCTCAATGACCGATATACTGAAACAAATCTAACAAGAAGATAAAGGTAAAGGATGCAGACTAATACTTGTTTAAACTCCCACAAATGTCTTCACTATACAAGATATTTTACTTTATTGAGTTCACCCTAGCTCCTGAAAGAATTGTAGACAATATGCTTACAATCTTCACTTCCAGCTTTCTGGGAAGTAAATACAGTTCTTCACAATAGTAATCTATGGCAAGCAGCAGCGACTTAAGCAAAAAAAAAAAAAAATCATAATAAAAAATATAGCAAGCTTCCTTTAAAGTACCGGAGATTCTGTCATCCTTTCAACCAGAGATTTATTCCATATCTACTCTTGCTTCAGAAACAAACTTTGCACCCAAAAAATTAATTCTGTCTACAATCTATGCCTGACGTAGGCTCATTTTGGTAAAACCCTGGCTTTTAGGACTATAAATATGCAAATCAAACCTAGTAAGTGCCAACTCTAAAACAAAGCTTGGACTTCCTCTTCTGAACACTTAACCAACAATATGATATTTTCTTCATATTATGAAACCAAAGGATAGAACAATCCTCCTTATCTCAATCTTGAAGAAGAACCTAACTTTCCAAACAGGCAGGCAACCTCCCTCATACAAGCAAGCAATAGTGCCTAACAGGGTGTGTGTTAATGTGTAAATAATGCCACCCAGGGGTGTTATGAGGCCCGATGCCACAGGCATAGAAGCTCTGCTTAGCAAGCATAAAATAATGGCGCTGTTCAATAAGACTGTGAAGATAGGTGAAGGCTGCCAGTCTAGCTAGATAGAATTTTATAGATAATTCTATCATTTGTAAATATTAATGTAAGCCACAGGCTTTTTCTCTTAAATGTGAAAAGACTTTATTGGATGTTGAACTGAAAAAAATGTAACAACAGTGCACTCTGCTATATGAGTCAAGCATTGTGAAATTCTTTGATCGAAAACCCGGAGCCGAGATGTCTAGAGGGAGGCATTCTTATTGTTTTGAGACCAGAGTTAATGGCTAGAATTTGCATGTATAATTTCTTTTACTGCTCTGGCTTCCTGACCAGCTGCAAGATCAAAAGGGCTATTAACCTCTGAGTTTCTGTTAGCCTGGGAACCAGAAAGAAATTATGTAATCTGAAATGAATCAGTGGTACTATGTTATCAATTTAAGGACAGAAAGAATGAGGGCATTTAGCATTTGTCTTGAGAACATCCAACTCACCACACTCTGCCTGTGTCTGTATGTAAGTAGGATCTTGGACTTTAGTGTTTCTCTTAGAAATAGCTAGGAAATAGGATGATTAGACTAAGTGTTTTTCTGTTTGATGTCAGAACTATTCTACTGAATTATTTTAAGCATTTTCCTGTGATCTCTGAACTCTTGACTAGCACTGTGTAGTAAGAAGTATTGTCTTGTGTTTTTATTATTTATTAAATATTTTTAAACCTTTCAACTATGGCTGATTTGTGTAGAGATAATTTAAGCTCTAGAGTACATTGCATGTATATAGTAATACCGGCCAAGCCACTCCAATAAGCCTTGACTGTTCAGTTGCACTTACCATTTGGATAATACTATTGCACAGTAATAATTGGACACTCTTTGTTAAGGGCATTTTTAGTAGCTGATAAATATTAGTAGGTGGTGGCAAGTGGTCCTACCATACAGTCTGGGTAAAAGGGGCATAGCTGGAGAACCTGTGCCAGCCTTCCCCAGGAGTGTCTGTGTGGTTGTGTATAACTCTTATCTCAAAGTGTGTGTGTGTGTGTGTGTGTGTGTGTGTGTGTGTGTGTGTGTGTGTGTGTGTGTGTGTGTGTGTGTGTGTGTGTGTGTGTGTCAGCTACTTGGCAGAGACACAAAGCACTGGTTGGCAAAGAGGATGCCAGTGGTTTTAGATTGCCCACTAGGCTGAGGTTTGGACCCTATAGCTGTGCCAGTGGGGAGTCTTACTGGGGACCTGGAGAGAAAGGAAGAGACCAGTCCCAGACTGACTGTGATCTCTGTGTGCTCTTAAGGGAAATTGTACTTTATTGTGTGTGTATTTATTATCCTTTCTCTATATGGACGCCACTCACTGGTGTTAGTGGTGAGGATTGAGGCTCGTTGATTGCTGGGCCTGTGCATGGGCGTCACAAAGACTTATTTTCCCATTTCCCCCTTTTCTGTCTACACACTATATATTCCTTAAACACCTCCTTCATTTTCCCATACAAACAATGCTATTCCTCCCTCCCTTCTTGTATTACCAATATATTATCTATACATTTTATTCATTTCTGTGCTTTATTGTATTCATCTTTTAAACTGCCCCTTTCTCCTCCAATAACCATAACTACAATTGCACCTTGTATATATTTTTTTTATTTCCTTTCTGTAATTTGGTTTATTTTATTGTTTTAAACTGTAAACCTTGTGGAGCCTTTCTCACCAAGCCTCTGCTGCAAAGGGGCTTCACCAAGTCAACTTCTAAACAAATGCAAATAAAATAATTAACTGCTACTATGCTTGACCTGAAAGTATGGTACCAGTACATGTTTTTTTTTTTTGGAGTTTACCATATGTGTATCCATGCTGACCGTGTGGTACGATGTAATACTTTGTCTACAGTGCCATGGCAAGGTACCTGTTTCTGTGAGGGGAGAGCAATGAACTTCTATACATTTATTATTTCTTATCTGAAGAAATACAGTTCTTGCATTCCTGTAGTCTAAGCATAGAGATCTTCAATATTTATGGCTATAACTATGTCTGAGGACATATACAGCTCCTTAACCCCTACACCACTTGCCGTGCTACATATACTACAATGTCCATGTTTGTTTGGAGGGTTTGGCTTATTGTCATATTACTATCTGATACACCTGGTGAAGGGTACCTGAGAAGAAGGCAACATTCTCTTGCAAGAGGATATGAGTGTTTACAAATGTCCTTTGTGTGTCTGACACTGGGGGTTAGCTGACAGTTTTAACAGACTTGTGAGAAGAACTCTAAACAGTGTCAGTAGTATATACAGGTTTATAGGTAAGTACTAGGCAATTAGTCTGCAAACCATTTCAAGTATAGCCAAAAAACCCTATTCAAAATTTTCCTGTAGCCTCAAGCAGGGCAAGACAAGATAGACTGAGAGCGAATTTAAGGCTGCCCATCCAATTATCTAGGTTTAACTTGAAGGTGGCAAGGGCACTACTGTGCTTGGTATGTACTGGAAGTTTGTTCCAGAGGTGAGGGATACATTGAGATATGAATCTGTGAAGCCAGGGTGTCTTATTCATCTGATGATGAAGGTTTAGTGCCATTAACTGAGAATCTGATGTGCCATTAGTTATGCAGAAGAATAGGAGATCAAATAGGGTTAGATCTTTCATGGAACAAAATACTTGACATTGATCTCCATGAAGGAGTATGTAAGAGAAAGAATACAGAGTGAGGGCTGCTGGTCTCTCCTGTTAACTAAGATTTTTAAGTCACTGCTCTGTTTAGTTATGAATCTCTGAGGTCCCGCAAAATGTGTGATATCTTTACATAAATACATGACAAAAGGTGCATTACATAGGCCCCACACAGTTATGTTTGTGTACCTGCATAACACACTTTCTAAAGTAGGAGATGTAATATTGCTGGCACTTAGTAAATCATTTCTGTTATTCCTGATGTATTTGTGGCCTGTGTCTTGTTGTGCTGTACCTTACTGTATGTATAAAGAGTATACTGGCCATGACAAATATACACTGTGAAACAAGGCATGTGTAACATTGTGATACTCAACTGTGGATTACTGTCAGAAGCCATTAGATTTGGTCACTGTGTGGTCTCCACATTTTTAAAGGTATTTTTTTAATTAAACAGGAAACATCTTTGTTAAATTAGCACTTTTGACAAAGGCAATCATACGTTTATATAAATGAAAATAAACCATGTTGGCAGTTTTAGTTGCAAGCATTATACATCACTTATAATCTTTCCAGTCACTGTTAGTCAGACATGACATAACTTATTTAAATCCTGCCTTCTTTTAAACCTCATTCCTTGTCTGCATGTATTATTCCTACAATTTCCATTTTGGCTATGTAAATTGCTCCTACCCTTTTCTAAAGATCCCATTTCCAGTTGTTTTATGTATGTTACTATATTCACTAAATCTAGTACAGTTGGTTTAGACTTCCTTAGTCATACCAATTTTCTCATCCAGTATTTCTGCCCAGGGAATTTTTAAAGTCTAAAAGTTGCCACTTGTCGTTAACCAAGAAGTACACAAAAAGGCAAACTGCACCAACTCGTTTCGGAGAAATGCACTTTAACAAACATGACTATTAAGCATGCATGTTTAAAATTTTGTGTGATGACCAAAAGTACAACATTGTTTCGAGGAACAAGATAAATGTTGTTTATTCTAAGATAGCCTTTTTTTTAATTAATGACCGCTTCTTCCAAGGGGGGATTGACAAAAATCTTTTGAATTTTTTGTGTGTGGACAAACCTCGTATCCCCTCAATATTTAGCATACCTAAAATTCACAAGAGTATTGAGGACCCTCCACTTCGACCTATTGTGGTGGGTGCAGTTCTATGACAGAGCCATTGGCTATATTTATTGATCAGAAGCTTAAACCTTTTGTCTTGAGTATCAGGCATATTTCTAAAGATTTTAGGGATGTTCTCAGGAACATTAAACCAGATTTTTTCATGATAATGTGATTTTTTGTCACTGTTGATATTGTTGACCTGTTTACATACATTCCCCATTTGGAGGGATTGGACTGGTTCCATGAGACATAGTTAGATTATGATTATTTGACCAATGTAGAAGTTACTCTGTTGGTAGAATTCATGGAAATAGTTTTGAATAATTCATGTATTTTAATGGGGATTATTACAAACAGTGCAAAGGGGTAGCCATGGGAGCTTCCTGTGCCCCCTTGTTTGCCAACCTCGACTTTACTATTGGGAAAAGAAATATGTTTTGAGTTCCCATTTTGCATCATCGTGGTATTACTATACATGTTTCTTGGGTAACTCTTGTTTTAATTTGGAAAGGACAGTTTACAGGAATTTTTTGACTAGATAGAAAATACCACTACATTTGTAAGAGTCACACATACTTATTCCACAAAAAGCATTATTTATTTGGATGTGACAATTTACAAGGACATCAACAACAGCAGGTTTCAGTCTAAGGTAGTCTGGAAGGATACCTTTTCAAATTCTTACTTGCATTATTCTAGTGAACACCCTTTTTATCAAAAGAAGGGTATTGTCAAAGGACAAATGATCAGGGCATCTAGAATGACCACGGATCTGGAATTATTTGTTCAGAAACTTAATTTTACCAAACAATTATTTAACAAAAGAGGTTATCCTACCAAATTACTTGACCATCTAGCCTTTTAGGTCATTATTGATCATGACTCTAGGTTTTTCCTTATTCTTGAGGCTGAAGTAAGTATGCAAGTTTCTAACTCACAATATGACAAGTCATACAATACTGCCTTTGTTTACACATTTTGTTCTGATTCTAAGGGCATTGAAAGCATTGTTAACAATATTGGGGTGTTTTAACTCACAACCCAGAATTGAATAAGATTATTTCTGAAGAAATTTTGGTTGGTCCCTTTAAGTGTGGATTTTTTAACCAGTGTCAATATATGTTTGATACCTGTGAACTCGACTTGGAGGCTAGGGATGTCATTATAGAGTCCACTGGACATTTTAATTGCAATAGCCAGGGGATTGTTCATTTAGCCAAGTGTTTAGGCTGCACCACTTTTTAAGTAGACAAGACTTAAATATCTTTGAAGAAGCCCATTTACAAGCACATATTTGATATGCCTTGTTCTAATGTGCTGTATAGACATCCAGTCTTAGGCTCCACTAGCAGGTACCTTTCAGTCCCAGGGGAGGCCCTGGGAAACTAGATTGGAATTTAAGGAATTGTTTTGGCAACTCAAACTGAATGGAGGCAACCCCCTGGCTCAAACGATAACATTTTTATTTCCAGTGTTTTAAGGATCAGGGCATCTAAATTGTAAACTAACAACATTTCACTTTCATTCATGATTAGGTTAATTTTTTTTCATATGATCAGGTTTACTTGGTTGTTGTTTTATATTTTAACATTTAACTGTATCAACTTATTTCTTGATTTTAAGAAAATGATGAAGTTTTAGATTGGCCTTTTTACAGTTTCTCAACAATTTTTCTAACAATGTACAAACTATTTTAGATATGTTTCATAAATTTTACTATGACAGGGTTTATCAATCAATTTTTACAAGCTTGTTTTACTATTTTAAACTGTTTTCTTAACATGATTCTTTATGCTCAGGTCTTATTTTAATGTTTTTGATTTTTAACGTTAGGTTACTAATTACTGATTGGGGATGTTTTTGATTGGATGGAACTTTTGCCTAGAAGGTATATAAAGATCAGACAGATTTTAATGGTTGTTCTGAAAAAAGTCTGTCATTCAGCAGATGAAAGCGCTTAACCATTTTAATCATTTTAACTATTTTACTCAATTAAAGTGCATTTCTCTGAAATGCATTGTTGCAGTTTGCCTTTTCATATGTTTCTTAAATTTTTAAAGTCTGCCAGCTCATTACGCTGCCAGAAAATATGTTCCCAATTACCTCAGTCTTCCCTATCACACCACCAGCATTTGCTTATCCACATTTCTGATCTTTGTTGGGGGTCTGGAAAAACTAGTACACAAGACCTGTCCATGGTTATCTCATATCTGTGAGAAATTCTCAGCAGAGATAAAGCAAGCCTGCATAGCTGAAGCTACATAAGCATCCCACATATTAAATCAATGTATGCAAATGTCAAGGAGGGATGTCAGTAATCTTACATACATTTTTATTCATTTCAGAGCAGGTTGCTACAACATGGGAAATAGTGAAAAATCAAATTATTCTATCCAAAAAGTGACATCTTGACTAGCCATGACAAATCTGACTGTTCCTTTTTGGGCCATGTCTGGCAGGATGTAATTAATGGCATTAATGCTGCCTGTGGCAATAAGAAGACATGTGAGCAAGTGAGACATCAGGCCACTGTCATGATACATGCTACAAAAGATTAAGTAGTCACCTGACATCGAAGCAAATGACAACAACAGTCAGCCTGTTAACTGAATCAGCACTAACCAAGGAGGAGGCATTCCTGGAATCTTTGCATGGAGGTTCAGACAATTCCACAATCCAATGTGGAATTCTGGCCCTTGACACAGAGCTCATGCATCCACTCAGAATACCTGATGGCTATATCCAGTGTGGATAGTATCTCCTGTAGTAGGTAATTGTCTGATTTAGTACGACTTACAAGCATAACCACATCTCTTTACAAGAACATCAGGCCTGTAGGTGCAGAGGCCATTGGCACAAGTTATGCTAATTATTAACATCCCATATCACAATACTAGGTAGTATGTATTCACTGGCTGGGCTTCAGGTATTAGTCCAGGGTCTTAGTTTGGGTGATTTGTTTTGGTGATTTCACAATTGCATTGTTAACACAGTTTTCTATCATATGTAAAATGCTGCCTGAATTTGGTGAACTGTCCAGCTCTGATGATGACAGTAGCCATATCTCAGCAAGGACAGGAATCATGGTGTCAGTGCTGGACATGGTCAGTGTGACATCCACATCCCATTCCCATTCATTGGACATAGCTTCTGTGCCTGTGTACCCCCCCCCAGCACAGGAAAATACATAAAGACATGAGGACACCAAGCTTATACCTGGGAAGGAATGTCTCCACCTGAGATATACTCCCTCTTGGTTGCTGCAAGCTGTTTTGAGCAAGTGGAAGACACTGGTGGACATTGTGCTGTAGGTTGGACTTGCCATAAGAACTGTCCACCACCTGAGTTAGTTGTGTCAATGTTCACAACACACAGTTTGTACAGGGCCATTAAACATGGTCAGCCTGACACCAACATAGTCCTTGCTGACCTGTTATGGGGAGCATGTGATCTGAGTTATGAGCTTTGGCAGTCCATGGGCTACATGTGCAACATTATGGATATATGGTGCAGGGAGTTTCCATGCAGTAAGTGTCTCTGTGCAACCAGCCATCATGGCTGACATACATTCTATGGCCATAGGGCCAATGTGGAAAGGTGAAGCCACAGTCATGCATACTTAGTGTTCCCATCCTCATGCAGCCATCCAGTGATATGGGAAGTACATTGCAACATGGACATCCACACAGATGAGCCATTTGTGCTAAGTCTATCCATAACATGGGACGTTGTTCATGTTCATGGAGCACTCTATCCTCTGGCCATAGTCCAGATCATGCTTGTATCATGTGGCCACTCCCATAGATGGGGACATGCATGGTCTGTGCACAAGTCTCCTGTGGGTGCCCTGAACCTGTTCATCAAATCCTGCCACATTGCTTTTAACATTTGCTAAAGCTGTGTCCCAGCAAACACTCAGTCTCACTCACAGAATGCCCTCTTCCACCTGCAGACACACACAAATGCACACACACACACACACACACACACACACACACACACACACACACACACACACACACACACACACACACACACACACACACACACACACACACACACACACACACACACACACACACACACACACACACACACACACACACACACACACACACACCAGTGGAGAGACAGTAGACCCTGCATGGTCAGTCTACTTTCCTAACCTACCAGCACGTCTGGCACATATAACATAAAATAACACTCCAACATGCAATGACACACAATTGTCCATTGATGACATTTGACACTGTGGTACTCCTAACCTGTACATATGATAATAACTGTTCCCTGCTCTCTGTACATTGCTTTTGGGGTAGCCTATGGCTAATGCACAGTGTAACCAGTCTGTGTAAGTTAGATCATCGCCTAGGTTATGGTTTGTGTGCATCAGTTTTTATTGTCTGTATGATAACTTATTCTGGCCTACAGCTGTAAACCAGACACTACTGAACTGACTAAGAACCAAGACACAGTTACTAAATACCAAACAGATGCCAGTGGAATTCCTTTAGTGCTACCTAAGTTCACTACTTCCAACAAAAAAAAAAATATGAAGACAACTTCTTAAAAACAGACCATTTTTTGTCCAAAGGTCATAGAACTTTGTGTTTTCGTCCCATACAAAGAATGCATCAGGACTTTTTTAGAATTCGTTCTTACAAACTTACGCCATTTCCTTTTATCTGAATCAGTCTCAAATATTTATCATAAATTTAGTTAGAAAACCTTATCAACACCATTTTTAATTCACAAAATGAAGGCTTCTACCAGTGCAAAACACCAACTCAGAAAAATACTGGTTCCCTGGCTCGAGGACTAATGTAACAATGAACCACACTTCTTTAGCGTACACCTTTATTTAACTGCTTTTGTCCTAAGACTTCTTTAGAACGCAATACAAATCTCAGTTTTAACCATCGTTTGTACACCCTTCAATTAACACAATTATCTAATAATCTAATTAGGTTCATAGGTTCATAGGTTCATAGGTTCATACTAGGCTATCTGCCCTAGGGCATTTATAAGCCTAGCCAGAGTATGTTTGGCTTTCGCCACCCATTTTAAATTAATTTTGCTATGCCCTTTTTTGGGGTTAGTATACTGTGCCTCTGTCTAACAGTGACACAGAAGTGATACCCGGGGTAAACCTACGATCTCCCATCCACTCATCAAGATTCCTCTTGAAGAGAGTCAATGAGGGACTCTGCCTAACCTGGACTGGGATTTTATTCTAGAGTCAAGGGAGCCTCTGGGTTATGAATCTGTCCCTCCAGCATGTCCTATTTATTTAAGTGCTGAGGTTCAAGTCTCTCGAGCGTGTAGCTCGATGGGATTTGGATTTTTTGAGGTACAGCATGTCCCTTAATTCTGGGTTGGACATGGCTTTATACGTTAGGCACAGGTCGCCTCTGAGCAGGTGGTATGCCACTGAGTAGAGCTGGAGTTTCTTTAACCGGGCAGCATATAGCATCTGTTTGAGCCCTTTGATCCTCTTGGTGAGGTACTTTTGGGGTCTTTCCAGTTGCTGCAGGTGTTTGGTAAGGTACATCCCAAAAGGGGCATTGTACTTGATTATGGGCCTGATGAGGGATGAGTAAAGAGGCACGATGACCTCCCCTAATCTAGATGTGAATCCCTTCATGATTAGGTGGGCTATATAAAATGTTTTTCTAACCACTTTGGCCACGTGGTTGTCAAATGAGAGATTGCTATCAACTTGGGTCCCCAGGTCCCTAATTACTTCTTCTGTACTTAATGGATTACCACCTATGTGGTAATTTGTGGGCACTTTGTTTTTGCCAAAGGGGATGACTATACACTTTTTGGCATTTAGCTTGAGGCCATGGCTCTGGCACCAGCTGTCTGTTTCTATGAGGCCCTTTTGGAGGATGCTTGTGTTGGCTGGAGAGTCGATTATGGCACCCAGTTTGCAGTCATCTGCGAACTTGGTCAGCCACAGTCCTTCTGTGTTGGCCTGTACCTCCAAGAAATATATACCGAACAAGAGAGGTCCCAGGACTGAGCCTTGTGGGATGCCACTTTGTTTGGAGTCTGACATGGCTCCAGCAATTCTAACCATGTGGGTTCTGTCCTTGAGCCAGTTTGCAACCCATCTAGTGACATAGAGGTTTATATTTAAGCTGGTGAGCTTATCTATAATGCCCGAGTGGGGTATTGTATCGAAGGCTTTTGCGAGGTCCAGGTAGGCTGTGTGGACCACCTTCCCTTTGTCAATGGACTTGGTGACTGTTTCAAAGAAGTCAACCAGGTTTAAGAGGCAGGATTTGCCCTTAACAAAGCTGAACTGGGTAGGATCCAGTGTCTGTAGGTCCCCAATATCTTTATTTATGAGGTCCATGATGATCCTTTCCATAGCTTTGCAGACCAAGCTAGTCAGGCTTATGGGGCGATAGTTTCCAGGGTCCATTGAGGCACCACCTTTGTGGAGAGGGACCACTGTTGCTGTACACCACTCTTTGGGTACATATCCTGTAGTAAGGCTGAGACTGAACAGTAGTTTTATGTTTGGGTTTAGCTCTTCTTGGAGTTCATGTAGGATGCAGCCCAGGACACCATCTGGTCCCATTGATGCTGTGTTTTTTGCTTTGGAAAGGGCGGCTCTTACCTGAGCATCTGAGATATCAGGGGGCAGCACTCTACTGAGATAGATATTTGCCCTTTTGGTGGGGAGGGGGGGGGAGTTTGATCTGAACCTGTCAACAAGGATGTTGGCAATGTCTGTGGGTTCGGTGTATTTTTTGTCATTTTGGACTAATTCTGAGCATATCTGGGAATTCCCACCCAGGTACCTAATATAACTAAAGAAAGCCTTGTGATTATCCTTAGTGTCCTGTGCAATTTTTCTCTCGAAGCTGGCCTTAGACGATTTTATGAGTGCCCTTAGTTTTTTGCTAATACTGATCAGAGATGCCTTCCCTTTTTGGGATTTTGCTCTGTCATGTAGTAGCTTCCTCCTTCTATTGTATAGTTTGTTTATGGCTGGGGTCCACCAGACAGGACGTCTGCCTTTGGAGGATTGGGTCTTAGTTTTATTTGGGATTGCATGATCCATGCATTCCTGAAGGTGTTCATAGAATGCATTTATAAAGGATTCTGCGGTCTGGGCCGTATTTTCCACAGGCCCGGGAGCTTTGAAGGATTCCACCTTGGTTTTGAGGAGTGTGAAATTTGCTTTAGAGAAGTTTTTCACTGTGGTTTTCTGGGCAGGGGGTGGGGTCGGGATGTGAATATCCAGCGAGATCAGTCTATGGTCTGATCTTACCAGTGAGGGATACACTTCTGGTCTGGAGCATAGAGTCCCCATGTTGGTGATGATCAGGTCCAGTATGTGTTCTCCTCTTGTGGGAGTGGTAACAAGTTGTTCCATAGCATTTGAGTTTATGAATTCTAGGAACCTTTGGGCTAGGGTGTTGGAGCTAGAGTAATGCTCCCACTCTATGTTTGGGTAGTTGAAGTCACCCAATATAATGGTGTTTGGAGAGACCTTCATATTTTCCAGTGTCCTCAGGAAGGCCGAGTGGGGTTCCTGGGTTTGGGAGGGTGGTCTGTAGCAGGCTATAAACTGGAAGGCAGTTTTACCCACTGTTAGTTGCACATGGATAGTCTCTGATGCTTCGTGCTTTGCCACCAACCTGGAGGTGTGGGTATCTTTGATGAATATCGATACTCCCCCCCCCCTCCTTTTGTGGTTTGGTCCAAGTTTTGGGGCAGAAAAGCATGGTATGAGGTATAACCTGGTAGTGCTGGGGTGCTCTCAGGAGCCCTGAAACAGGTTTCTGTTACTGTACAGATATCGATGTTCTCCATGCTAAGGAGAGTTTCGAGTGCATGCATCTTGAGGTTTAGACTTCTGGCATTGAGTAACATCACTCTTAGTTTCTTATCCCTTGTGATACCTATGGAGGTGGGTTTGTCTTTTGAGCCTTGCCTAAAAAAGGCACTATGGGGGTAGCAAGAGCCTTTGCCAATATCCGAAAGCCCAGGGGTAACAGGTGCAAGCCGTCCCTAGCGAAGCATCGTGGCTTGTCGAGCATATCATCCCAGGCTGACAGGCACTGGATCCCCATTGAATGACACCAGTACTTAAGCCAATTGTTGAAATTGATCATCTTGTCTTCATATTGTGGCATCATTCTTGGTGAGGGTAAGATGCTACTCAAGGTCAGGGTCATACCGGCCTGGGCTACATGCTCAGAGAGCTCCTCTATGTCTCTTTTCATGTAGTCCAGGGAGGTACATCTCAGGTCATTCACACCAGCATGGACAATGACTGAGTCATATTTGTACTTGCCTTGGAGTGACCTGAGTGCTTGTGTTATGTGGTGGATACTAGCGCCCGACAGACTGCTCACCATGACCTTCTCCTTGTTCAGCCTGGTGAGTGGGACGTCAGTGTGCCTGACGATAGAGTCACCTATTACAAGTGTATCAGGTGTGTTGTTTAGCCTTATGGGCTGTGACTGTTCGGTGCACTGGCTTTGTGAGATATGTGTTGCACATGTTTTGTTTTGGGGTAGCGGTTGCTTGGGTGTCTGCTTTGGAGGTCTCTGCTGTTTAGGCAGATCTTTATTTAGAGCCTGAGTATGTTTTTGCGTGATTATGTGTTTGGTTTGCTGTCATGGTAGGTCTATGTGAGACTGGAATTGTAGTGAGTGTGGTTTCCTTCTCCTCCTGACTGGTTATGCCAGTACTGAGTTGAGAGAGCTTAGCCTCCAGTTTGGCTATATGGTTGCATCTCTCACATGTGTTGGAATTTGTTGGGAGGAGGAGAGGGTTGTCTGTGTACATGAGGCAGTTGTAACATTGCCTCAAGATTCCCAGATTCACCAGCTGGACCGGAGAGGAGATTGACAACTGACCTTTGGACATGCTAGAATAATATTGGGAATTCCTTTATAATTGAAAACAAGGGCCAATGGGGAGTGAGGGTGTAGTGCTTTTAATTTTAGTGCTGACTTATATAATTGCTTTAGTGAGCAAGTGCCAGGTAACTTAAGTGCAATGTGTTACAGGTAACTTAAATGCAAAAATGACAAACAGTAACTTTCTTTCAAGTGAAATAAGGAAATAAGTACAGTAAGCAATGCAGATATCACTAGGGATCCACAGAAGCGCTGAGAAGCCACGTTTTAGGTGGAATTAGTGTTCCAGGGAAATAACAAGCAAACAAACAAACAACAAGCATACAAACAAAGCCAGATTCAGCAGGCCTGGATCTAGTCTATGCTACAGCAAACAAGGTGTACCAATTTCAGTAAGAAACAGTTCAAATAGGCAGGCACTGTAAACCTCTTAATGTAAAATAACTGGCCTGAAGCCCAAGTGCTTATACCAGTACTAATACACTTTAAGAATAACAGACACTGAGCTCTCAATCAGCAGTTCCCAACTTAGAAGGATGAAAACTACCTGTCCTGCCACCACAGTGCATGCTACAAACCTTCCTAATGTAAAACAACTGGTCTGAAGCCCAAGTGCTTAATCCAAAAGACTTAGAATGATAGCTACACTTTAATCAAGTTACTACCAAGCAGTAATGAATACAGTTGAATACTTTAAAGAATGCCTGGATTAGTGCTCAAGTTATACAAACAAAGCTAGATTCAGCAGGCCTGGATCTAGTCTATGCTACAGCAAACAAGATGTACCAATTTCAGTAAGAAGCAGTTCAGATATGCATGCACTATAAGCCTTTAACCAGAAATTCCCAGCTCAGAAGGACAGAGTCCAGCCTCTCCTCCCACAAGAGTGCAGACCACGAACCCTCTTAATGTAAAATAACTGGCCTGAAAGCCCAAGTGCTTAAACCAGAATTAATACACTTTTAGAATAACAGACACTGAGCCCTCAATCAGCAGTTCCCAACTTAGAAGGATGTAAGAGCTTCAATTTCAC
This sequence comes from Protopterus annectens, assembly GCF_019279795.1. Classification (NCBI taxonomy): domain Eukaryota; kingdom Metazoa; phylum Chordata; order Ceratodontiformes; family Protopteridae; genus Protopterus; species Protopterus annectens. The sequence goes on along the minus strand of NC_056737.1, from coordinate 1,990,676,321 downwards.
ATAAAACATTACTACAATAAAACCAATAATAAAACTACTTATTCAAATATAATTTTCTATATTAAAAAAAAAACATTTAATGTTAATAATTTCATTTAAACATGGTGTTTTATCTGCTTCAAGTCTAGTTTGCCAAAAAGTCTCCATTTGCTCTAAAAAAATTTTAAAGTCACCACCCCTTAAATCTAATTTACCTATTTCTAAAATAGAAAAAAGAAACTTCTTATATGCTTTACATTCAATTGTATGTCTATACAAAGAACTTTTTCATCCTTTTTTTTATATTATAATAATGTTCCCATATCCTTTCATGAAGGGACCTAGTCGTCATTCCCACATAAAATGCTGGACAACCACTAAATACACAAATGTACACCACACCTTTCGTTTTACATGTAAAGTGCCCTGGCACTTTGATGGTATGGGAATACATTTGTATATTAATACATGGCCCTTCAGAAATATATCTGTAATACCTACAATTAACACACGTACATACCATCTCCTTTTTGGGTATGCAGATATTCTGAAATATACTTGGTATTGTCCCGATGAAACATCTTTTTCAGATTATGTTCATTTGTATAAACAAAATTAGGTATATTACCTACTATTTCAAACAGTTCCTTGTTGCCTTTCAAAATCTTCCAATTATTTTGAATAATTTATCTAATTTTCTTACTGTCTACTATCATTTCCAAGTTACATGTTAAATTCTTATTACCTTCTTCAGTAACCAGATTAGTTTAAAACGATTGTTTTAAAATGGGGGGATATTTTTCTTGTCTCTTACTAAAATATATCTTCAGCTAATTTACTAAGATAATCTTTGTCATATCCCCTACTTTCAAACATATCACATATAAATTTAAACTCATCCTTTGTTACATCATCATTACTTGTCATCCTACTACTTCTAATTAGCTGTTCTTTTAGAATATTCTTTTGTATAAACCCAGGATGGTTACTTTTGTTATGTAAATAACTATTTATAAAAGTTTCTTTCCTGTATATCTTATTATTAAATATCTTATTTTTTTCATCCCATTCAAGGTTATCATCTAAGAAATTAATATTGCTACCCTTGTTACCCAAACTAAATTTCAAAAATTCAGACTTAAAATTAATCATATTCAGAAAGTGCATTACAGTAGTAGGGTTACCTTCTATAATAAAAAACAAATCATCGACAAATCTATTGTAGTAACAGACATTAAATATGTCACAAATATCATTTGTATCATTTGTATTTTCCATCCAACCCATCATTATGTTAACAAAAGAAGGAGATGCTGGAGAACTCATGACAACACCCCTTAATTGCTTTAAATACTTGCCATTGAACATAAAATAGTTATTATCTAGCAATACATCCAACATATCACAATATACATTTATATTATTTATATTATATTGTATGTGTTATTAAATCTTTTGGAGAACCTGGAGCCTTGCCTTTGCTTGTTTTTTTGCCTTTGAATATAAATTTATAGGTTGGTTAGAAATGCTAGTATACTTGTGTAAAACATTTCTCACATGTTCAACCCCTATATCGTGTGGGATCCAAGTAAAAAGTGACACTACATCAACAGTAAAAATAACATGTGTGTTACTTTCAAAACAAAACCCTTCTAAAATATCCTTAATTTACCTAAAAACTCCCACGAATCCTTGATATATGATTTCAACCTTTGGGTTAAAGTGTTTAAAACTGAATCTATATCTAATGCTAGTCTTTCAGTGATGTAGTTAGGTGAGGAAACTATTGGTCTGAAAGGGGGGTTGTCCCAGTCCTTGTGGATCTTTGGTATTCCAAACAAGCTGCTGAGTCTAGGTTTGTCAATTAAACAAAAATTATACATTTCAAAATCTATCAACCCATTCATCAGGTTATCATACAAAAAACAGTATATCCCTTTAAATTTATTTTGTATGTTTGTATGTCATTGAAACTCGCTTGTTCATATTCACTCCTATTTTCTAATAATCTCAACATACTGTTTATGTACTGGTTAGAATGCATTAATACTAACCCCCCCCCTCTCTTATCACTTTTCATAATTTTAAGATTTTGGTTGTCTCTTATTTCCTTCAGACATTTACCTTCTTTGTTAGTTAAGTTGTGGTGTTTAAACTATTTCACATTATTTAAAACAGCTCTAATTTCTGTTTCACATATTCTTTCAAACACTTTTAAGGTGTTTGACAACAAAGGGTTAAAACATGAAGGTTTAACAAATTTTGAGAGACCAGGTTTAAATGAAGTTATTAACATTAAATGTTTTTAAAATATATAAAATTATATTTGAATAAGTAGTTTTATTATTGGTTTTATTGTATTATTAATTCAGTAACATTATTAAATCAACTAATTACTGTAGTAAAAAGTCATATAATTACTTTTATAAAAATTACTATTTCATCCTAATAAAAACAATTGTGAACAAGAAGGAAACATTGTTAACCACTATCAAATGTTAACAGTCCTTAGTTTATATCCTTCTCTCTCTCATCTTTAAAAAACTCATAATCAATATATTGTCATTTATGCCCAGAGACTTTATTGCATTTAGTTTGATTTGCCATATTAACTCTTTACACTCTAGTAAGTTTTCAAAGTCTCCCCCTGTCAAAGGAAAAACAACTTCAAAAAGATCAACACACAGCAGGTTCAGGTTAAGGCACTTTAATCTTGCAGCAAGGAGACAAAAACGTGCTAATACAGAGTTTGTCTAACTAGAATCAGGAAGTGAATCCATTCTTATACATTTCTTACAAGACATTGCCTACTAAGCTGACATAATAAATCACAAGTTCTTTCAATATTATTTCATAGCAGCTGTTTGTCCATGATTTTCTGCTCGCATATCAAGTTTACAAAAAAACTTCCTAAGAAAAACAATGTGGCCTTGATGATCACCGGTCAGATACAACTTCTCACTATGCAATGTTACCATTCAAAGTACTATGGCTAATTCGAGCACAAAGCAAGTACAGATTATAGTTCATTTCTTCAAGCAGTCTTTGTTCAACTGTAAATATCTTTTCTGCAGCTGTGCATGTTCTCATAACACGAACAGAGCTGATTGTTCAAGTTCAATAACATTATAGAAACAGTATTGTTCTAGTCATTATTTTCCTGACCTAGCAGATAATCACCTGCTTCTCAGTAAATTTCCAAAAGGCATAAACATGAATTTTGCTGTGCTAGCAAATACTAGGTCAGAGAGCATCTTGCAGTTTCAGAAAGCATATTGCAGTTTGAAAAGCATCTTGTAATTTCATACAAAACTAAGCTGTACATAAAATATGATAAAATGCGTTAACCCTTTTAGCTTCTAATAAGCACTAAACATATACATTAATACATATTTTTCTAACATTTCCCCCCGTTAATACTTTTTATTCTATTTTCAAAAGCGTAAACAGTCTGCTTCTTCTCCTAACCTCTTTCTGTTCAGAATTTGCAGTTAAGAGAGTCATTCAGTTTAAACTTATGAAAGTGTTTCGTTTTTCAGCAGTTCTTCAATTTCAGTACTTTGATAAAAAGTCTCAGAAACTGACATGTCTATAAAATCTTTGATTAATCTTTTCATGCAGGGAATACCACAACAAACACACACTCCTAATAGGAATAATCCCACACAAATGGCAATCAGGATGTTCATTAGGATGCTATCCCACCCCCCAAACAAATTCTGGAAAAAATCCGTCAGTGGGTTTGGGCCTGGTTTGGTCATGGCCGACACTTGCTGAATCACCTCAAGATGATCGTTTATCTCATGCTGGTTGTCAGGAATATACGAACAGCACTCTTCTTTTATTAAAGTGCATGTACCACCTTTCGCCACTAGGGTGAAGTCGAGAGCCATGCGGTTTTTGAAGCACCACAGTTCTCATAGCGTTCAGTTCATCAGTTACTAATTCGAGAGCAGAAAAAGTTGCATTACTCATTACTTCAAGAAGTTTGGACAGTTTTCTCAGCTCCCAAATCGATTTCACTGCGCCATACGCAGGGACTATACCTGCCCACAATATAATAGTGTCACTCAAGTCCATGTGTGTCAGTTTATCTTTGTTTTTCACGGAGTTATGGTTTCTCCAGCCTGCTTCGATTCGTCCCATTGGATTCTCAGGTCTCTTGATTGGATTTCCAGGTTTCTTGGTGACCTCTCTGACATTTCAAATTCTTCCCTGAGGCAAAACTGCAGTGTGTCCTATGGCTGGAACCAGATAACCCAAAAAACAACTGCCGGACCAATTCTCAGGTAACCATTTGTATGCCTTTTTCCCACACACAAAATAACAATTCTCTACTTTAGTATTAATATATACTTGCCCTGCATGAAACATTTTCTTATCAATGATAGATAGTTGTTTAAAAAGAACAGGATTACGTTGTACTTCATCAACTGTTTTGTGTATTGATTCAAAATATGAGTCATAGTTTGTATCACAAATATAACCTGCATTATTAGCTTTGGTATAACACTTGTAAGGAACAGTCACATTACAATTGCTCCAACCCACCTGAACAGTATCATTTTTGTAAAAACATACAATACCCTTTTGTGTAACAGGCAGGTACAATTCTATTTTGTCTTGTGATTTCACAGTCGTAGTATCAAAAATCAAATTTTCCCAGGTCTCATTGACCCCTAGGGGGACAGCAGTCATTAACAATCCCCTGTATGCTGTTGGTATAGCTGTGTAAATCCAGCAATTTGAAGCATTAAGAGTTTCAGCATACACATATTTAATTGCTTGGTAAGTGTTAAAGTTCGGATGCCAGTCTATGAGTAACGCATCTCGTTTATTCAGTTCAGCTCGTGTGGCTGGAAAAAGGAAAGGCCACAGCAAAAAGATTAATGTTATCAGTATAGTTAACAGAATGATCATGCAATACTTTTGAGGTTGTTCTGTATTTCTATTTGCTCCGTATCTGGTCATTTTGTTCTTGTATAACAGTAACAAGTTTTTTGTCCATTTCAAAGTTTTTAACCAATTTACAGTGTGTCAGATGAATCCAGGACACTCACTCTGCGATCTTGACTGCAGTGGGTGTTGACAGTAGCACTTGGTATGGCCCTTCTCACTTCGGTGATGTCCAATTTTTTCTCTTGATGACTTTCACCCAGACCCACGTGCCTGGGACTACTGCTGCTTCCGATGGTCTGGTTTGTTCTTTATCTGAAACAGAATTTAACTGAAAAAGTTGTTTATTACTTAAAAGTTGTCTCATGTATTCTGTGAGTGAACTGTTGGCCTCCTGGTCTGCAGGCATGAGAGGTTTCCATTGAGGTATATAATATGCCCTCCCAAATAATTTTTCAAAAGGAGTTAACCCCTTTGCATTCGGAACAGTTCTTATGCTCAACAATGCCAGAGGCAGGCAGTGCACCCAGTTCTTTTGTGTCTCACTAATTAATTTCCTAAGTTTATTTTTCAAAACCCCATTATGCCTCTCTACTAGTCCTGCGGATTGTGGGTGGTATGCACAATGGTTCTTTAAGGAAATTCCAAAATATCGGCTCAACTGTTGTATAGTTTGATTTACAAAGTGTGTGCCATTGTCACTGCAGATCTTTTCCAGTATGCCAAATCTAGGAATAATTTCTTTAACAAGGACTTTTGCAACAGTAGCTGCATCTGGATTTTTGGTCGGAAAAGCTTCCACCCATTTGGAAAACATATCTATAATGACAAGACAATACTTCTTATTTTCGCATTTGTTCAGTTCTATGAAATCCATGCAGATAGTATGGAATGGGTACGGTGGTGCAGGGAAACTCCCTTGTTTAGGCTTCAACGCCCCTTGTGCATGATGCTTGTTACAAACATGGCATGCCGCACAAAAATTTTTTGTGTAGTTTGTAAATCCATATGCTGTGAACACTCGATTTACTAACTGTACCATCCCCCCTATTGAGACATGGTACTGCCCATGGCTCAACAAAGCTGCAAATCTAAACAAATTAGATGGCAAAATCGGTTTTCCTTCTTTGGCGATGTACAGCCCTTTCTCAAGAATTGCTCCTCGTTTTATCCATTTCTGTTTTTCTACTTTCATAGTAAGTGTCTGCATTGTTTTCAACATTTCTAAATCTAAAATCTCAGAAGGTTGTAATTCCTCACACAAAAGAAATACTTCTGAAGCTGAAGCTGCCTGCTTTGTAGCTGTATCAGCTCTCACATTACCTTTTGAAATCCTATCCTGTTGCTTGGTATGAGCTATGCATTTACAAATAGCTACTTTCTGAGGTAACTGAATAGATTCTAACAAATCTAAAATAAACTGCGCATGATTAATCGGTTTACCAGTAGATGTTATCATTCCTCTATTCTTCCACTGTTGCGCAAAAACATGTACAGTAGAAAAAGCGTACTGGCTGTCAGTAAAAAGGTTTACACATTTACCCTTTGCTAAGGTACATGCCCTTGTCAAGGCAATCAATTCTGCTGCTTGTGCAGATAAGTTGTGTGGTAAAGATTTTGTTTCTAAAATTTCAGTATCAGAAACTACTGCATACCCCACTAGGTTCTGCCCTGTAGGACCCCTTCTGCATGAGCCGTCCACATAATATGTCACCTCAGCATCATCCAAGGGAACATCCATTAGGTCTTTTCTAGGCAGTGTCTTTTGCTCAATCTCCTGCAGGCAGCTGTGTGGTGTGCCATCCGCAGGGGTTGGGAGCAAGGTAGATGGATTCAAAGTTGTACATCATTCAATTGTCATATGAGGTTGGCTCAAGAGTATAGTCATACAGGAAAGATGTCTAGCAGGAGAAAGATATGCTACTTTTTCTTGCAGTAAAATAATCGCGACTGCATGGGGCACTCTTAATGTGAGAGGGTGGAACAACACTACTGAGGCCGAAGCCTGTACTGCCATTGCAGCTGCGACTACTGCTTGTACACAGTGGGGCAGGGATCGCTCCACTGGGTCCAGCTGTGATGAATAGTAAGCTATGGGGCGTTGCTTATCCCCATGCTGCTGTGTTAACACTGATGTCATATAACCTTGCTTACAATCTACAGTTTGGAAAAAAAGTTTATGATAGTTTGGTAATCCTAAAACTAATAAGGATGCTATCAATTGTTTTAGTTTGCAGAAAGCTGATTCTGCTTCTGGTGTCCATTGTAATAAATCTTGTGCTGCCATAGGCTTCTTGTATATCAAGTTGCTGAGTGGAGCAGACTCCAAGGCATAGTTTGGAATCCAACTCCGACAGAAATTAGTCGTACCCAGGAAGGACATCATTTCCTTCTTGGTAGTCGGTTTGGATGTTTGTAAAATTGCTATTTTCCTATCTTCATCTAATGTTCTGCCTTCTTTGGATATTACATATCCCAGGTATTTAACCTGCTTTTTCCAAAGCTGCAACTTGTTTTTGTTTACTTTATGTCCTTGAGTGGCTAGAAATTGTAGTAATGCTATGGTATCTTCTCTGCATTCTTGCTGGGTGGGGGCCTGCCAGCAGGATGTTGTCTACATAAAGTAAAATCTGACTGCCTCTCAGTGGGCTAAATCCAGCCAAGTTGCTTGCCATCTCTTGTGCGAATATTGTTGGGCTTTCACAATACCCTTGTGGTAGTCATGTGTATGTATACCTTTTCCCCTGAAATGTGAATGCAAACCAATGTTGGCTGTCAGGGTGTATCAGTATTGAAAAGAACGCATTGCTAATATCTACCACAGAAAAATACTTCTGCTGAGGCTTCAAATCATTCAATAGGGTGTGTGGATCTGGCACCGTAGGTGCTCTAGGTATTACTGCATCATTTACAGCTTGTAAATCTTGGACCATACGCCATTCTCCATTTGCTTTCCTGACAGGAAATAAGGGTGTATTACATGGTGAATTGGGAGATTCTACCAGTACTCCTTCCTTAAGTAAAGCTGCTATTATAGGTTTGATTCCTACTTCTGCATCTTTCCTTAAGGGATACTGTCTCTTCTGTGGTCTAAATGCTGATTTTGGCGTAATAGTAACTGGTCCTGCTGTACGAATTAGTCCTACATCTGATTTCCCCGTTGAGCAGAGAGTTTCTGGTATTCTCCGTAAGGCATTTTCTTCCTCTTCTAGTAAGAGTGCTAATCAGCTGTCCTTGCTAGACTGCAAGTGTACAGCTGGGTGTGTCTGTGTTATCCAATTTAACTTCTGCTTCTGTACTCCCTGTTCTGACAATTCTAACTGTCTGTTTTTCCCATTTTGTGACTTTTTCTCCTAGGTCTGCCCATTTCACATTCTTGTCCTTAGTTAAACTAACATGTGGTAATCGATTAGATTTACAGAGTGCAAAGAATTCCTGGGGCAATGAACAACTAACTACACTGTTCCCTTGTGTGTCCCAGTACAGATTATGTAATACTAATCTGTTTGCATGGTTTTTAAACAGTTCTTGCTCATATTCCTTATCAGGTCCTGGTGTGCTACAATAATACAGAGTACAGTGCCACAAATGCTGTTTATCAGTGTCAAGGGAGGGGAACTTACTGATGGCTACGTTCATCAGTTCTTCAGTTACTGCCCCTGGACTATTCGTGACCAAGTCCTGGCTGTACCAGTAAAATGTTTCGCCCTCCAGTCGCACCACAAAAGTATCCATTTGTCGCTGTGCTTCCATACCCTGCATAGTCGGAACTACTGCTATGCCGAATATCTGCATAAGGTCTCTGTCCAAAATGTTTACTGGGCATTTTGCAGAAACAACAATTTTGCTTTTCTGGGTCATCCCTGAAACAGGGTCAGTTATTGTTATGTTATGGGAGAGTGGCTACCGATACAGCTGTCCATTAGCTGCTTTCAGTAATATGTAATCAAATGATTCTGAATTTTCTGGTAGTTTGGAAGGGTGTATCAGGGTCCATGATGCCCCTGAGTCACACAGGAATTTTACTTCCCTCCCCTCTACCAGAAGTGTAACTTCCGGTTTCGTGTCTGCTAAGTAGAGCTCTAGGCTCAATAATGCTAAGTCTAAAATTTCACTTTCTTCATCATATGCGATTTCTTGCACTTCCTCTATTTCTTCTATTACATTCTCTACTCCCTCTATTACATTTGCATTTGTCTTTTCTCGGTTACCCCCTTCTAGTGATTCTTGACTATCATATAGTCAGTCCTCACCCTCCTTATCTTCAAAGGCTACCTTCTTGTTTTGCTTGCAATCCCTTACTAAATGTCCCTTTTTTCCGCATTTAAAACATTCACCCCTTTTCTTTCTTTCTTCAAACTCCTCTGATCGTTTATCAGATTGTTTGTTTCCCTGGGCATTTTTCTTGCCCTTTTTTCCAGACTGTACTACATAAACCTCTGCTCCATCTTCTACAGAAAATACTTGGGCTTTCATTTTCTTTTTACTGTTAAAATGCCTTTTGGCATGCCTAGCATATTCAAGTAATGATTGTAACCTGCTTGTATGATGATCTACCGTGTGCTTTGTAATAAAGCTGCTTATAGGCGAAATACTGCCTTTCAAAAATGCATTCTTTAGCTGCTGCTCATACGGGGAATCATGTGTTTGGTCTTCAGGTACCTGCATTCCACAATGGTTATTAAAACACTCTAACAATCTAGCATAATATCTGTCAACAGTTTCACCTTCTTGTTGGATGCATTGATTAATGCAAGTCCAGTCTGCCTTAGGCTTCCATTTCTCAGAGATTCGGTCTGTTAGACCTTTCACTCTGTTATCCAGTTCTGCGTTGCTATGTGGGAGTGGCTTGTGTTCTGCATCACGGGGATTCCAGTTGCCACTGATCATGTGCCAATCTGGACCTATGATTTGTCTAACTAATTTTTCTACTTCTTCTCCATTTAAATGATAACTTAACCTCATGCCCTGTAAGTCTTCTAATAATTTCCTAAAATTAACTTTTGGATGGGGAATTCCCTCTGTGGCTTTCCGGATGTCTTCCGGTGTCCACGGTCTATATACTAGGAGAGTCGGGTCCTGCCCTTCCTGTTCTGCCTGAGGATTTGGTACTTTTATGAGTGGACATATCTCTTCTTCACTCATAGCTCGTGAATTTTTGTTTATTTGATATAACTCAGTATCCCCTCTTAAGTTACGTGTTCGAGACCTAGTCTCGATGGGATCTCTGACATACAGTCTTGGCTTCGTGGTGACAGCCGAGTATAGCGGAGGTGGACCAGCTTGTCCACTCACTTCATATTCTGGTAAGGGAAGCAGAGGGGGAGGAGGGGCTGATGCTATTACCAAATTATTGTCTTCTTTATCTAGAAACATAGCTTTTGAATTATTACCTTTTTGTTCCCTACTGTTTGCTTCCTCAATCCACCTGTGTGCCTGAGGAATGCCTAATTGACGTTGCTTTTTCACCTGACCTTTTGCGTCGGTTTTGAGCTGTTTGACAAGTTTAATAAGTGAGGATTTTTCTAATTTGCCATCAAATTCATATTTATTAACCCATTTTGTATAGTACCTAACATTGTCGGCACGCTGTAATTGCATATATTTTGCATCTTCAGTTAACAGTGGATCTTGGGAACTTTTTGTGCACTTATTACCCATATTGTTCTGACTGTTAAAATGTTACGTAACCCTTCTTATTTTCACCTGGTACCACGATTTCTCTTTTTCACAGTTTATCTAGAATAACTGCCTTACCTATTCTGTTTCCCTGATCTATGACAAGACTGCAATCTTCCTGTCCCTGACTTGCACAAAACAAATCTCCTGACAGATGATACAAATCAAGTCCCTGATCTAAAACAGAAAAAGGGTAAATCTCACCTTACTTGAGCCACCGTGCTTGATCACCTACTTCGATGGAAAACCGTTAACTCGTCCTCCAGTTGCAGATCATAAAAGTGGCTGGCCTCTTTTGAAAAACAATTCAGTCGGAGGTCTTTCAGAGCAGAAGAACCGATGTGGTCTCTTCCCCATACGGTTTCATGCCACCTGGCCCATCTGACCTGAGGCGAAGTGAGAGTTTCCGGTCCGAAGGACCAATCTGTCAAAGGAAAAACAACTTCAAAAAGATCAACACATGGCAGGTTCAGGTTAAGGCACTTTAATCTTGCAGCAAGGAGACAAAAACGTGCTAATAGAGTTTGTCTAACTAGAATCAGGAATTGAAGCCATTCTTATACATTTCTTATAAGACATTGCCTACTAAGCTGACGTAATAAATCACAAGTTCTTTCAATATTATTTCATAGCAGCTGTTTGTCCATGATTTTCTGCTGGCATATCAAGTTTACAAAAAAACTTCCTAAGAAAAACAACGTGGCCTTGATGACCACCCGTCAGATACAACTTCTCACTGTGCAATGTTACCATTCAAGGTACTATGGCTAATTCGAGCACAAAGCAAGTACAGATTATAGTTCATTTCTTTAAGCAGTCTTTGTTCAACTGTATCTATCTTTTCTGCAGCTGTGCATGTTCTCATAACACAAACAGAGCTGATTGTTCAAGTTCAATAACATTATAGAAAACAGTATTGTTCTATTCATTATTTTCCTGACCTAGCAGATAATCACCTGCTTCTCAATAAATTTCCAAAAGGCATAAGCATGAATTTTGCTGTGCTAGCAAATACTAGGTCAGAGAGCATCTTGCAGTTTCAGAAAGCATATTGCAGTTTGAAAAGCATCTTGTAATTTCATACAAAACTAAGCTGTACATAATAGAATGAAATGTGTTAACCCTTTTAGCTTCTAATAAGCACTAAACATATACATTAATACATATTTTTCTAACACCCCCTGTCACTGAATCTACTCTATTGATGATGAAAAAAATTAATTTGTTTAAAGATGTACAAACTAAGGAATGTTTGTAAAGAGCATTATTCTCCCTACATTTTTTAATGGCATACATGTGCTCATATATTCTGTCCTTCAGTTTCCTTGTAGTTTTTCCTACATAAAATGCGGCAGATGAAATCCATGTGGCTAGGTAAACCACCATCTTGGTGCTGCAATTATGCCTATCAGGACATTTTAAAGTCCTTTTCAGACTAAATGTATGTTAAGTATTTGAAATGGACTCAGATAAAAGAAAATTACATATATTTGTAAGAATGAACTCTGAAGAAGTCCGGAGCCGTTCTTTGTATGGGATGAAATTGTTAAGTTCTATGAACTTTGGACAATTAACGGTCTGTTTTTAAGAAGTTGTCTTTCAATTTTTTTGTTGGAAGTAGTGAATTTGGTCAGCATTGAATGAATTCCACTGGCTTTTTTCTGTTTGGTATTTTATAAACCAGACACTGCTGTTAGATAGTGCCATGGTACACTGTGCCCATGTTCATCTGGTATAGTCCTACCCTGCCCTTGGTTCACAGGCTTCTCATCAGGCACCTCCTGCACTGCTGAGTCTGGAATTTCCTCTTGATGTCATGCTGTAGCTGATTGCTTATAATGTTATATAACATTGATGAGAATGAAAATATCTTACATGTGGCAGGGTCATACTGCATAACACCCCCAAACACATCTAAGTAGCAGAAGCAAACCTTCAGTGGGCAAAACATGCTTGGGAATGCTCCTGGTCTGACATGTCATATGTTGTAGCAATTGTCTTCCATGTACTGTAGATTAATGTTAGGTGCCATTAACATTTAGAACAAGAAAAGACAGAAGCCATGCTATAATTTGATAAAACCACTCAACTTATTAAAACTTAGTACATTTTATTTGCTCACCTTTGGAGTATTACTTTCCAGTTTTCTAACAAAGATAGAAAATTTGATGGTCAAACAAGACCTCATTATCTACAAAAAATGTTTAGCTTCTTGATAGATGCATCAGTTTTTGAGTGGGCTTTCATACAAATGGAAGGTTCACGGGTTATACTGTTTACAAAAGGACATGAAACTACACTTTTTGGAATCTGATTAAGACTATGGTCCTGCCACCATTTGTACGTTAGCCTCACGTGTAGTATCTTGGTATCCTGCAGACAGCTGATAATTGCTCCATGTTTGCAATCATCTGCAAGTCTGGTCATCCATAAAACCCCTGATCACAACTTTGACATCAAGAAGTAAATGCCAAGCAGGAGTGGCCCCAATACCAAGTTCTGGGGAACTTCACTAGTAATGTTTGCTTTTTTGCTTTTTTTGGTTTTTGTTTTTGTGTGGAGAGTGTGCTTTTCTAATTTGTTGTCTTTTCTTTTTTAGCCATTGTGCTGTGCTGCAGGTTACATATAGGTTTACATTCAGAATGATTAATTTTATCTGTAATGGCAAGTGTGGGATGATAGTGAAGGCCTTGGCTAAGTCAAGATAAGCTATGTGTACCAGTTTGCCCTTGCTTGCCCAATGCCTTAGTAATTTTTTCAAAGACGTCCACAAGGCAAAGCAGACAGGCTGTTCCCTTCATGAACCCAAGTTGGTTTGGCTTGTGGGATTGTAATCTGTCAACATCTTTGCTATGAGTTCCATAATGATGCATTTAATTGCATTACAGAATAGCCTGTTAAGACTTATCCATCTGTAGTTGCCAAGACTGGTTGTGGGGCCTCCATTTTGCAAGGGAACAAACAACTATTCTTCATCCCTCCAGCATAAAACTAGCTGAGATGCTCAGACTGAAGAGAATCAGGAGTGGGTCACTGAGATAGTACTTCATACTGACTTTGAAGTACCCCAGGACATCATCAGTGCCCACATATCTTCTAATCTTTTTAGCTTCAAAAAGTGCATATAACTTGCTTAGATGTGATCTTGCTTGAGTATGGATACAGTGTGTGTGTGTGTGTGTGTGTGGGGGGTTGTGTGAATAGCAGACATTTGAACTAAATGATCTGCTACTATTTTGGCTATGTCCTCAGGGGATGAATAGGTTGTTGACTTATGCACCATTTTGGTGTGGTGTTAGGTATTGTTTTAAGGTTCCTGGCATATCTGAAGAAAGACTTATGGTTGTCATTGACTGAGGTGGCAATTCTGAGTTCATACGTTGCCTTGGTCTTGCTGATTTTATATCAGAATTCTTTGTTTAACTTATAGAGTTCAGTTTTAGGGTGTCGCATTTTCAGTTTATTTCTACAGGTGAGGAGTCTTTCTTTTATTCATATAGCTTGTTTATACCAGGATTCCATCATTTTGGTTTGTTCATAAATTTGGCATTGTTACTAGCATTAGACTAGAAAAGATGCCTTAATGCAGTTAGTGAGGGGAGACTAGAAACTCTCCTCAAATGCAGTTGCAGAAAGTTTGCCTCTGAGAAATCCCTGAAGACTATAGGGTATGTGGATATTTTGGGTTTTGCTCTAATGAAAAAAAAAATCACCGGAAGGTGCGGGTCCAGTAAATTTGAGAACATGGTATGGGAATGCACTGTCTAATTTAGACAGTTTATGTTCATGAAATCAAGGAAACACTGCATGCATTTTTTTTGTAGTAATGTAGTTCTTCCAATGTACCTTGTTTATGTAGACCTCATGGGCTGGAACCCCATAAAAGGGGCTCTGTGGTTGGCTGAAATACAGTAAGTTATAGCTATAGGGTGAGTTATAGGTTAGTACTAAACTAACTGCCCTTGCGAGCCATTTTAAGCCTAGCCAGTTATCCCTTGTGAGACTCAAACCCTGTACCTTGTGTTTGTAAGGCGAACAGCTTAACCATTAGGCCACCCTCCCAACCAAGTAAGCAATCTTATTGATAGTTATGAGGATATGGAGGAGTCTGAAGTTGTTTGCTTGTCATAGAAGTCTAGATGTGATAATACTGGAGTGGAATATAAAAAACACCTCCACCTGTAACAGCGATTCCTTCACATCTGAATGAGTAATATGCACTGAAATTTTGTATGGAAGATATTTTGTCACTGCACTGGAATCAAATTTCAGTGATAATGTCGGTCAGTATTTTCCTGGGTCAGGAGAGTTTCTAGAGAAAGCAATTTCTTATTGAGGCATTGTGCAGCATTACTTTATCACTGTCCTGATTTGGTTTAGCTAGTTTGGTAGGGAATGCCCAGAAGAGGCATTGTGGGGATGAAACATATTTGGCCAAGCCATGAAATGAGATGTGCAATCCATCCCTGGCAAACCAAATATAAATGTCAACCATCTCCTTCCAGGCTGGCACATACTGGTCCCTCTTGAAATTATACCAGTAACTAAGCCAATTGTTAGTTGTATTTCTTTATATTATGGCATCATTCTTGATGAAGGTAGGATGCTGATGCAGACTAGTTGAATACCAGCCATAGATGCATCTTTGGAGAACTCCACCATGTCCTCTTATAGTCCGAGGATGTGCATCTCATAAGTCATGTTTTCCACATGGACAATGATTGTGCTGCACATGTACCTGGTGTGAAAGGACTTGAATGCCTTAATAACTTGTCATCTCCTGCCATCTCAGAGACACCTTGCCATCACTCCTTCTTTGTACAATCTGGTGAGAAGAATGTCCATGTGCCTCACAATGGGGTCACCTGCAACTGATACAGTACCATGCGTATTGGCTATTCCAAGGCACCTTATGAGATTAGCTGAACCATTCAGTGATCCTTCTTTACAGTATTGGTGTTATATGGTACTGTATGCACTGCTGGTGGAGTGTCTTTGTTGTGCTTGAAGTATGTTTGTCAGACTTACACCTCAAATGCCTTTGAGGCTTAAGGACAGATTTCTTAAGTACATTAGCATAAGGGGGCTTGCTTTTTGGTGAGTGGTTCACTAATGTTAGGTGAATGTGGGCACGACAATATGTTTTGATGAGAGGCTAACCTCAAATGTTAGTAAGAATCTACACTTCTCACATGTAGCATCAGCGTGTGGCAGTAGAAGTGGTTATTGGTAAGCATAATATAGTGTGCACACTGTCTCAGTGTGCCTAGTGCTGCCAAACTAGCAACAGATGGTATAGCACTACACTGTGGAACCACGGTAACATATGCTGGCAGTGAACTAATAAATATACCTTAATAGCCTATTCAGTAGGGAGACAGTATTAGGGTATTACTAAGCTATACAGGAATTTATTTATTTCCATTCTGTGCCCACCTTGTATCAGTAATGAGCTATGCAACATGGTTGATTCTTGATAAGGAGAAGGTTTTACTATACTATTAGGAAGGGCCCACCTGTTAATAGCAATTTATAGGGCTGCGTGTGTTCCATCATGTGCCTAATTTGTATCAGTGCAACATAGATAAGTGTTCACAAGTTTTAGTTTTACTAGGATGATGGTGATAGGTTGCAGACAAAAGAAGACATTGTTCCATGCAAAGAAGAGGTGCATATTGCAGCTTAGCATAACAAAATGCTTCTAGGCTAAACTATAAGCATACCTCTCAACTGTACAGATTTTTGCAGAATGTCCAGATTTTTGCCTCATATTTTCGGTTCATTTTTCATAAATGTGTGGTTTTCTGGCAAATTAGTGGTAAATTATTTAAGACTGAAGTTAGAAAATAATAACAGACATTTGAGTTTCAGACTTTATACCCTCCAGAAAATTTGTGCTAATGCAAAACGTGTTACTCTATCAATGTTATGTTTGTAAGAGCAATATTTAAAAATTGCCCCAATTTTTGGGCCTTTGTCCCACTTTTATTTATGGCTTTGTCCAGATTTCTTGCTCTAAGAGGTTGAGAGGTATGACTGTAACCAACTGTGCAGTTATAAGTAGTACAGTTAATTAATGTATGGGGGATTGGGGGACAGTTAAAGAACACAAAGGCTAAAGTTAAACTTTGAAACAAATAGTTTTCAGCTATGGAGTGCACTGTGCAATGCTCAGCTTAGAGCAGTTCTAACAATCTAAACATAATGGCATGCCCAGCAAAGCAATTTAAACTGTAAATAACAAGTTCATCAGCCAATCAGCTGTGCAGCTAAGGAAGTACAGACTGCAAGAACACAAAAAATGCCTTCTCTCAAAAAGCAAGTAACATTGTTACTGTAGCAGTACAGTGAACCCAAATAATAACAAGTGCAGCTTTTTAAAATAACTAAATAAAATTGCCACTCCCCTTTCATGAGAATAGGGAAATTAGTAGGTCAAGTCCAATGAAAAAACTCTGAAGTAAGCATCAGATGGAAGCTGTTAGAATGCCCTAAAACAAGCAGAGTGCAATGGCATGGCCAGTAAAGCAAACAGCAAGAAACAAGTTCACCAGCTATCATTGATGTTGCTAAGGATAGAGGGACATCAAGCACAGCAACCCAATGCCTTCTCAGACGGCAAATAGCAGTGCTAACACAGAAGTATCAAACAACAGGCAAGTGCTAGTCTTCAAAAGAAATAAAAAATACTAATTCCCTTTCCTGCAGATAGGAACAGGATGAGGTCTTAACTTCTTTCGGCTTTTCCTGGTTAGGGGTCGCCACAGCAGAATGATTGGCAGTGGATTTTTACGGTGCCGAGTTGCCAGCCCGACGCCCAACCTTCAAAGAAGGCATGCCCATTCACGCACACACCTACCTGCATGTCTTTAACGTCACTTGACCACAGGTAGGACATGCAGACTCCACACAGAAGGCGCTCAAACGGGAGAACCTCTTGCTGTGAGGTGACAACGCTAACCGCTGCACCACCGCGGAGGTCTTAACTACAGTAGCAATACTTAATTATGGCTGTACTGTTATTTTCTGGCATTTAGAGCAGAGGATTAAGGAGCTGTCAGTGAGCTTTCTGTGGGCCAGAGTTTGACTTTCTCAGCCTCCACTTCTTAAATGTGCAACTCTAAGCATGTCACATTAGCATTCAGTGCTATCTGGCTGAGTCAGAAAAAGGTCCATAGAGATCTATACCCTGGTTAACAAGTACAAATAAATACAATGTGTGGTGGTTATTCAAGGTGTGCTTTTTTTATTTCTTTGCTTGTTTGTATCATGAAGTTGGGCCAAAGTTTGCCAGGGAGAAAGTCTTTTGAATATTTTAATAAAATAAAGTGATTCATAAACACTGAGACACTCTTCATTTGACATCCTCCTGTATGCTGCATAACCAGTCTTGACCAAACTAGTTCCATCTATCTCAACTGAGTTTCATCAGCAATAGTCAACATAATTTTAGATATACAGAGTCACAAGGAACTCTCTGTGAATCCAGATCTACTAATAAGTGCAGTAAAGTATTCTTTGATTTCCTGTCCTTGCCTATTTAAGTGGTACAATATGAAATATTTTCTGCTTAAAAACCTCAGCTTTGGCCGGCTAAGAACTTGCTATATTCAACTGGACGTATAAGAGAATTTAAGTACCTTTATCTGCTCTTTTTTTTTCAAAAAAATACAGTATTTAAATTGATTTTAACTGTGTGGAAGGAATATTAGCTGAACTGGAAGTTAGTCAGTGTTTGCTGAATTTTGTTATTTGCTAGTAATTATAGGTGTGGGGGTAGTCACATTCTTTGATTTCCTGTCCTTGCCTATTTAAGTGGTACAGTGTGAAATGTTTTCTGCTTAAAAATCTCAGCTTTGGCCAGCTAACAACTTGCTATATTCAACTGGACATATAAGAGAATTTAAGTACCTTTATCTGCTCTATTTTTTCAAAAAAATACAGTATTTAAATTGATTTTAACTGTGTGGAAGGAATATTAGCTGAACTGGAAGTTTTCACTCTGCTCTTCAGTTAGTCCCTCCCATCCGCCCTGTTTTTGTTTTGGTGTTAATCTTAGTGGCCTTGCAACTGCCCGCCCCTCTTGTAAATTTGTGTTTGGATACTCCTTCTGGGCCCATCTCATTTGCTCACTCAACTGAGTGCAGTGAGATCATATTCTTTCAGGCACTCCTACTGTGTACAAAGAGAGCATCTGGGAAACAGGAAAAAAAAAAAATTAAGCTTGTTTCCTGCCTTTCCTGTTAAGTGGTATAGACTATTTGTAGGCTTCTGAGCCCCCAAGCCCTTCTGTGTTGGAGGGAAGCCTTCTAGCTTAGTTTTTGTTTCTTATAACTAGCCAGTTTTCTAGTTTCAGCACTCAAATCTGTTTCTTTGATCTCAGCACTTGTTCAGAAAAAAAAAAATTTCATCTGCTTTTACTGTACTTGTGTTTCTACCTACTTTTTTTACTTTTGCATCATCTTAAAAGTACTCAATTGTATTTATTACTGCTTGGTGTAACTCATTCTAAGCCTTTTGGTTTAAACACTTGGGATTCGGACTAGTTGTTTTGCACTGAGAGGGTTTGTGGTCTGCACTGTAGTGGCAGAACAGGTAGCTTACATCCTTCTAGGTTGGGAACTGCTGATTGAGGGCTCAGTGTCTATTATTCTAAAAGTGTATTAATTCTGGTTTAAGCACTTGGGCTTTCAGTCCAGTTATTTTACATTAAGAGGGTTCATGGTCTGCACTCTTGTAGGAGGAGAGGCTGGACTCTGCCCTTCTGAGCTGGGAATTTCTGGTTGAAGGCTTATAGTGCATGCATATCTGAACTGCTTCTTACTGAAGTTGGTGCGCCTTGTTTGCTGTGGCATAGACTGGATTCGGGCCTACTGGATCTAGCTTTGTTTGTGTAACTTGAGCACTAATCCAGGCATTCTCTAAAGTATTCAATTGTATTTATTACTGCTTGGTAGTAACTTGATTAAAGTGTAGCTATCATTCTAAGTCTTTTGGATTAAGCACTTGGGCTTCAGACCAGTTGTTTTACATTAGGAAGGTTTGTGGCATGCACTGTGGTGGCAGGACAAGTAGCTTTCATCCTTCTAAGTTGGGAACTGCTGATTGAGAGCCCAGTGTCTGTTATTCTTAAAGTGTATTAGTTCTGGTTTAAGCACTTGGGCTTCAGGCCAGTTATTTTACATTAAGAAGGTTTGTAGTCTGCACTCTTGTGGGAGAAGAGGCTGGACTCTGCCCTTCTGAGCTGGGAATTTCTGGTTAAAGGTTTATAGTGCCTGAATATTTGAACTGTATCTTACTGAAATTGGTACACCTTGTTTGCTGTAGCATAGACTAGATCCAGGCCTGCTGAATCTAGCTTTGTTTATATGCTTGTTGTTTGTTTGCTTGTTATTTCCCTGGAACGCTAATTCCACCTAATACACGGCTTCTCAGCGCTTCTGTGGATCACTAGTGATATCTGCATTGCTTACTGTACTTATTTCCTTGTTTCACTTGAAAGAAAGTTACTGTTTGTCATTTTTGCATTTAAGTTACCTGTAACACATTGCACTTAAGTTACCTGGCACTTGCTCACTAAAGCAATTATATAAGTCAGCACTAAAAATTAAAAGCACTACACCCTAACTCCCCACTGGCCCTGGTTTTCAGTTATTAAGGAATTCCCAATATTATTCTAGCATGTCCAAAGGTCAGTTGTCAATCTCCTCTCCGGTCCAGCTGGTGAATCTGGGAATCTTGAGGCAATGTTACAACTGCCTCATGTACACAGACAACCCTCTCCTCCTCCCAACAAATTCCAACACATGTGAGAGATGCAACCATATAGCCAAACTGGAGGCTAAGCTGTCTCAACTCAGTACTGGCATAACCAGTCAGGAGGAGAAGGAAACCACACTCACTACAATTCCAGTCTCACATAGACCTACCACGACAGCAAACCAAACACATAATCACACAAAAACATACTCGGAGGATCTAAATAAAGATCTGCCGAAGCAGCAGAGACCTCCAAAGCAGACACCCAAGCAGCCGCTACCCCAAAACAAAACATGTGCAACACATATCTCACAAAGCCAGTGTGCCAAACAGTCACAGCCCTTAAGACTAAACAACACACCTGATACACTTGTAATAGGTGACTCTATCGTCAGGCACACTGACGTCCCGCTCACCAGGCTGAACAAGGAGAGGGTCACGGTGAGCAGCCTGTCAAGGAGCCTAGGATCCGCCACATAACACAAGCACTCAGGTCACTCCAAGGCAAGTACAAATATGACTCAGTCATTGTCCATGCTGGTGTGATTGATCTGAGACGTACCTCCCTGGACTACATGAAAAGAGACATAAAGGAGCTCTCTGAGCATGTAGCCCAGGCCGGTATGACCCTGACCTTGAGTAGCATCTTACCCTCACCAAGAATGATGCCACAATATGAAGACAAGATGATCAATTTCAACAATTGGCTTAAGTACTGGTGTCATTCAAAGGGGATCCAATGCCTGTCAGCTTGGGATGATATGCTCGACAAGCCACGATGCTTCACTAGGGACGGCTTGCACCTGTCACCCCTGGGCTTTCGGATATTGGCAAAGGCTCTTGCTACCCCCATAGTGCCTTTTTTAGGCAAGGCTCAAAAGACAAACCCACCTCCATAGGTATCACAAGGGATAAGAAACTAAGAGTAATGCTACTCAACGCCAGAAGTCTAAACCTCAAGATGCACGCACTCAAAACTCTCCTTAGCATAGAGAACATCGATATCTGTGCAGTAACAGAAACCTGGTTCAGGGCTCCCGAGAGCACCCCAGCACTACCAGGTTATACCTCATACCATGCTTTTCGGCCCCAAAACTTGGACCAAACCACAAAAGGAGGGGGAGTATCGATATTCATCAAAGATACCCACACCTCCAGGTTGGTGGCAAAGCACGAAGCATCAGAGACTATCCATGTGCAACTAACAGTGTGTAAAACTGCCTTCCAGTTTATAGCCTGCTACAGACCACCCTCCCAAACCCAGGAACCCCACTCGGCCTTCCTGAGAACACTGGAAAATATGAAGGTCTCTCCAAACACCATTATATGTAGCTTCAACAATACATCAGTGCCTCAAACTTGACATTACCTAATTTTTCTTTTTCCATTTTTTTCTTCATTGCACATACACTGTTTGTATTTTTTATTAATTTATTTTAGTGTAGATATACAGAGCTGAATCACAGACAAATACATTCTTAGGCAGGGAAATGGACCCCCCCCCCCCCACCCCATAGCCATACCAATTACCTGACTGTCTCTCCCCAATAACCATAAAATACTAATCAAATCTGTCAGTCACATGCTATCTTTTTTTTTTTTACTTCTAGAATGATCACAGAGAACTGGATTTTATGATCACAGAGAACTGGATTTTATTTAAAACTGTGATTTTAAATTTTACAGCAAAATATTGTCAGCCAATGGTTAAACAAAACAAAATAATCACACTCTGAAAACAGACTTTGCATGAGCAACAGTAAATAACTCTTCCCTTGTAACTCACATTTATTGATAATGCATCTGGCAATCCATTAAACTAGAAGATGTGCTGGGACACAAAGTCAATCAGTATATAGCAAAGTACTAATTAGTGTCTATGTGAAGGGCACAGGAATTCAAAATACAAGTGTGCAATGCATTTGCTAGCAGCTTGAGACAGCCCAGTGGAAGAGTCACATAGTACACAAATGAAGGCAGAGGGAATCATATCCAGTACTACATCAGCAACTTATGCATTACTCGTCTATACAGGCCGTTGTAACACAGTGCAATTCGCACCTGCAAAAAAAAAAATCAAGGCTAATTAAAAATGCATTCACATTTAAAATATTAACTTTAAATTCAGACTTCATACTGTCCAGTTTACTAATATCTAAATAATAAACACACTGCCAACAGTAAACAAAACAAGGAAACCAAGGATCACACCCAAAGTACATGGCTCATATGATGATGTTCCTGTTTACTACAATCATTTCCTTCCTTAACACCATAACTACTGTAAGTTGAAGGAACAATTTTTTTCATCACACAATTACACAGTTACAGCCACTTAAACTGCTGAATACCTCAGATATCTGTTTGAGAACAAGACAATGGATACATTCATAAATAATGGTTCTGGAATGTATCTCATCTCGCTGCTGTCAAAATACAGAGGAACCCACAGCAAAACTCCCTCTGGCCTTTCAACATCTTACCTCAAATTAGAGGCAAAGACCCAAAAATCAGGAATAGATTTTAAATGTTTCTCATGTATGCTTAGAAAGTTGATAGAATAAAAAGCCTTGCATTAGAAAGCATTTTCTGAAGGACACAAAGCTTGGAATTCATGCCTGTCATTATTTATTGACTGCAATCCACAACAATGTGTCAGAAAGCTACAAATTTTACAAGAAATAGACAAAAATATCCCTCACCTTCTTTGATCCAGAATTCTGAACAAATACAAAAGTAATGAGAGGACAAAGGCACACATTTTAAATATAATTTTCTTTTATCTATTTGCTACCTGGGTTAAACCACTGTACAAAGTGACTCTTTTCAGGGATGACCTAGAAGCACTGTCTGAGTGACTTGCTCAAAGATACACCGTAAGCAAATGGAGGTAGAAGGATTCAAACTGTGTACTTTTGACTACAGGAAGAAATTTCAAACCTTAAGTGCCAAATGACTCCAATTTACTTGAAAAATGCAATTTCTGAACAATAACTATAAAATCTTAATGACTAGCATTGACTGCTACTCTCAGTGACTTATCAGAAAATGAAGAAATTATGGAAGTACTGGCTGTTCAGTGAATTAAGTTTCTAAACAGTAAACATTTGAAATGTCATGACCGGCTAGACAGAATTCTGAAAAATGGAGACTGGATGTCCAAGAAATGAACATATATACATTAAATCTGGGATGGCCATTTCTGAATATTCCCTTTTCTCAGAGGTATGTCAATCTCAGAGTTGGTATATCTGTACCATTGGTGGTATAGTATTGAGCACAGCAGCCCTAAAACCCCCCAAGCAGTTGACCTGGGTTCAATTCCCAGTCAGTGCAAGAAATCTGTACATTTCAACACTCATCTTGATGGGGTCTACATCACTTACTCAAAGGTACAAAATGTTGAGTACCTTTTCATGGACTCATAAGTGTCGAACATCCTCATCAGCAAATGGCCACATCATCGATTTCTTTCCAAGGGAATGAAATCGGTGGGCCGTTGTTTGAAATCTGCCCTTTTCCTGCTGTAGTGCAATCTCGGAGTTAGTATATTTAGTTGGGGGGGGGTGTGTTTGTTAAATTGTTTCATGAGTAGTTGGCCTACTGATTTCTTTCCCTTGGAAAGAAATTGATGATGTGGCAGTTTGCTGAAGAGGATGTTCAACACTTATGTGTTGATGAAAGGGTGCTTGAGATTTTGTACTTTTGACTTTATAATATATACCCCCTTAATGGTGCCATGGAGAGACCAACATGGGGTTCTCATTTGGGCCTGTCACCCATGTCCCTTATAGACAAATGTAGCTTATAAATGCCTGGATGTCAATGTTCTATTTGGATACAGGACATCATTATTCTTTTGTGTAAACTTGGCTAGGCTTTGAAATGCTCCCCCAGGTCATTAGCCTAGTAACAAGCTATGAATCTATGAATCTATATTAGTTCTTGAGGTGTAGAGGGCTTGCCTCCCACATCAGGGAGTGTGGTGGTGGTGAAGCTTACCTCCCTGCAAAAATTTAAAGGAGAAGAGTGATCTTCGAGATTCACGCTTTTTCCTGGAGTTTTGGTCATTTTTTGTCAGTTTTTTGGCATTTTGAGTGCAGACATTTCGGTAGCCTTCTAAACTCTTAATACACATTTTTCTGTAGTCAAGGGTACATGGTTTAATCCTTTCTTGCTCCATTTGCTTACTGTGTGACTTTGAGCAAGTCATTTAACCAGATAGGGCTCCTTGGCCTTGGTATGAAAATATGTATTTTCTATATATGACACACAAATGACTGTATTACTGACTAATTGTAATCCCCAGAGTTTATCCAAATTTTCTCTAATCATAACCATCCTTCTGGAGGCAAGTTATCTGTGATTCTTACTGATGAAAATATTTTATCCTGGACACCAGACCTCTCAACTGTCCCTGATTTGAAGGAAATCTATTTTCAAACTTTTTTTTTACTCCTACACAGGATGTCTGTATTTTTATAGGGATGTCCCTGTTTTTAGACTTTATTTACCCCTTCACACAATCTTCTGAATCCTCCTCATTACACGTGATATCTGAATCTGTTTAGTATAGAGAAAACCACACTACATGGTGATGACCAACATACTAAAGACAAGAATAATTTACAGAAAGCGGCGCACATTTTACAACTCATTTTTCTGTAGCAAAAATAAATGACCTTGTATGATAAAGTTCTGCAATACATTTTGGTGAAGTCTACATATTTTACACTCTCTTTGGTGATATGATAGTTGCACACTGTTTTTAAATGTGTTTTTGAGCATTGTCCCCCATTCCCACTGGAAACGGGATGAGTAATGTGCTATTTGGTAGTCAAATATTATGCTAATTAGATGTCCAGATTTTTAGCTAGATGTGCCTACTTTTCAAGAAACTTTTCTCCTATTTTCAATGTCTGCAGGTCAAGAGGTATGTTGGACACACACACACACACACACACACACACACACACACATACACCTGCAAATGCAAATCTACCCCCTTTGAGATGCTCAAAACAAATATCACCTGCTTGGAAGCTTGCTCTGCCTGACAGCTACTTGAAAACAATTTCTTTTGCGAACAAATATCTCTTGCTTGCTCAATTTCCTGCTCATTTCAAATCACTTATTTCCTGGTCTTTTCATGTCTCCAGAACTTTTGCTCATAAGATGTGTTTCAGTGCTGTGTAGGTTTTTTCATGTGTTTTCTGGGCTGAACTTACATGGGAGCATGCTGATGCTTGCAGTAGAGTGTGTGTGCATGATGCTTGTAATAAAGTACATGGATCTTCCTTTCTTTTGGTGGTCATCTTTTGTATGGTAGCAGAGGGCTTTTTTATTTTATAGCCAGGCCCTCCAGCAAGCACTAGGCCCTATGCAGCTGCCTGTGTCACATTGTGCTGGATCTGGCCTAAATTGATATACTAGATTCAGGGACCCATTTCAGATACAACCTTGTTACAAACTTGTTACACAGACAAACAGACAGTATATAATATTTATTTATTTATTTTTTATTTTACATTTGTTGACCGGGCTAGTCTAGCTGGATACATGTCCATTTTCAGTAGAGGCCTGGGGAGAAAAGCTCCAAGAAATCATACAAAGTTAATAGAAAGTTAATATAGAAGTTATGACAGATATTATAAAAACAGCAATTGTTACATAAAAGCATTTTGGTTTTTTTTTTGTTTTTTTTTTCACACAAGTAGTACAAATTAGAGTACTCATAGTGATTTTGTGAGAAGGTGCAATATACATATATATACATATATGTTGTATGCAATAATATTGTTTATTGATACATATAGGGAAGATAATAAAGGATGTAGGGTGAGAGTTAGTGAAAAGGAAAATAATTAGTCAGGGTTAGTACAGGAGCATAGCCAGTGTTTATTGAGATAGTTTTAGATTCCTTTTAAAAAGTGAGAGAGAAGTCTGAGATGTGATTTCAGAGGGTAGTTTATTCCATATTTTTCCAACAGAGTTAGAGAACAAGGAGTCACCTGCTGAGTTGTTGGGTTTAGTAGTATTGATCAGCAGTTTGTTAGAGGAGCGTAGATTTTTGAGATTATTATAAGGTGTAATGAGGCTAGAGAGTATTAGAGTGTTGCTAGGTTGATACAGGGTCTTGTGGACTATTGTGAGCTGGTGAAATTGGAGCTGGTTAAGAAATTCTAGCCAGTTTAGATGTCTTAGATTTAAACAGTGATGGGTTCTAAAAGGAGAGCCTGTAGCAAATCTAGCAATAATATTATAGGATGGTGCTAGTTTATTGAGGTTGTTTTTAGAGAGATTGGTGTATATAGGAGAGGCATAGAGGAGAGTGGAGATTAGGTGAGTTCTGGCTATAGCGGTCCTAGCTACTGGTGTAAGATAGGGTTTAATTCTGTAAAGGTATCCTAGTTTTTTGTTAACTAATTTTATTGTGGTGTTTATGTGAGTATCAAAGTTAAGACTGTTGTCTATTGTTATTCCTAACAGTTTAGTGGTTGGGTCAGGAGAGATAAGAGTACCGTTGTTTGAAGTGAGATTGAAATGTATAATTCATTTGATATTCATTTGATATCCTGTGTCTCACTGAAACATGGCTCAAACCATCTATACAAGACAATGAAGTTATACCACCAGGGTACAGTATCTTGAGACTAGACCGAAAAGCTAAGAAGGGAGGTGGAGTAGCTATACTATACAAATCTGGGTTACAGGTGACCTCTGTTGACTCTAAACCCCCTCTAACTAGTAATGCAGAAATCCTTATCGCCAAGATTCAACTCAATAACTGTAAATCCATCTATATTATTGCTGTCCACCTTCCCCCAGGGAATAACTCTTACACCCTAGAAAATATCCTAAATTGGCTTTCCACCAACTATCCCCAAGAAACAATAGTACTTGGTGATTTTAATATCAACTGGAAAAGCTGTACTGCTGAACAGCCTTCTACTCATATTAACCTACATGGTTTCACTCAAACTATTAGCTCCCCCACAAGGACCAGTAAACTCAATAACAATGAAAGCACTCTAGACTGGATTCTGATAAATAGACATCACCGCACATTCAAAGTACAAACTCTCCCTGAGGATATAAGCGACCATGTACTCACCTTCATAATCAGATTTAAGACTAACATCCCTAGCCCAATCACCTATAGGACAATAAGGAGCAACAAAAATTTTAACTCTGACATCTTCCAAATTGAACTTAAAGCATGTGACTGGTCACCCCTCAAAAACTTACCTCTAGAGGAAGCAGTAATCTACTTTAATACTAAATTCTTAGGTATTCTAGACTACCATGCACCAAAAAGGACCATTAGAACTAGGAATAAACCTGCCCCCCCCCCATCTCTCAAAAACAACCAAACAAAAAATGCTCCTCAGAAATAAAGTCTGGGCCAAGTGGCTTACTACTAAAAGCCCAGAGGATCATTTAAAATTTAGGCAGCTATGAAATGATACAAAAAATCCATTCTGTCAGACAAAAGAAACTATTACATTCAACTCCAACAAACCCAGCAAAACAAACCACAAAAATTCTGGGCAGGGATTAACACACTCTTACACCCAGGCCGTTCTGTCACACCCACCCCAGTAGGTACTGACCATGATAGTCCAAAGCAAATTGCCAGTAGTACCTCTAACACATTCTTTACTGAGACCATTCAGTCTCTTGACAATCAACTAACTCCTGACAGCTCACCTCTGACTTCCTCTACTACTACCTTACCTCCCTCATTTCATCTCAAACCTGTCCCTACATCCTTTATCCATACCCTTATACTGAAACTCAAACCTACCACCACCGCAGCTGATCTCCTTCCTGCAGAATATCTGCAAAAAGCTGCAAATGCCATAGCCTACCCCATCTCCATTCTGATAACAGAACAATCTCTGAGGGAACTATTCCATCTATTTGGAAGATCTCACATATTATCCCCCTGCATAAAGGTGGAAACTCTAGGGAATTATCCAACTATAGACCTATTGCTATACAATCTCCACTGGCAAAAATCATGGAGAAATGCATTCATAAGCAACTGTTAAAACGCCTAATAGATAACAACTTATTAGCTAACTGCCAACATGGCTTCAGGCCATTTCACAGCACTACTACTGCCCTTTTATCCTTCTCTGACTGTATAAACAAAAATCGCAATAACAACACTCTATCCTCAGCCCTCTTTATTGATCTCTCTAAAGTCTTCGATATGGTTAACCACCAACTTCTCGTAAACATACTCAAAAACCTATCACTAGATGCACTGGCTATACAATGGTTTCAATCCTACTTAAACAATAGGCAACAGGCTGTTCTGTGGGAGAACAACTTATCTCCCCATCTCCCATTGCGCTCGGTGTCCCCCAAGGCTCTATACTAGAACCTCTTCTATTTTCTATTTTTATCAATGACCTACATTCTGTAATTCCTCAAGCTACCTCAATACAATATGCAGATGACTCCACATTAATATGCTCAGCCCCGACTCCATCAGACCTTCAGTCCCTCACCCAAAATGTGTTTAACACAGTAGAGAAATGGTTATTACACCATTGCCAAATCTTGAACCCCCAAAAAAACAAACTCCTACTTTTTACTCCCACCTGTAGGGCCTCCCCACTATACTTTACTGTTACATCAAACAATGGTACCATCAAATCCTACTTGGGGTACTAATTGATAATAACCTTAACTTTGATACTCACATTAGCAGATCAATAAAAACAGTCAACAAAAAACTAGGCTCCCTCTATAGAATCAAATCCTTTCTCACCCCACTAGCAAGGGCTATTATTGCCTAGACCCACTTAATCTCCACCCTCATTTATGCCTCCCCTATATATACTAACCTCTCAAAAAACAACTTGAACAAACTTGCTGACTTCTACAATAATATTGCTAGATTTGCAACAGGCTCTACATTCAGAACCCATCACTGTACTAATTATGAACAACTAGGATGGCTAGAGTTGTCAAATTTACTTCTATTTAAACAATTAACAGTTGCCTACAAAATCCTGTATCAGCCTACTAATACTCCACTTCTTACCAAACTTATCACCCCCTACAACAACCTTAAGACCCTACGCTCATCTAATAAAATATTAGCATAGGTAAAACCAACAATATGGCTGGTGACTCTTTGTTCTCTATTACTGTGGGTAAAACCTGGAACTCTCTCCCCAGTGACCTGACATCCCTTTCCTCACTAACACAATTTAAAAGCAAGCTGAAAACCTACCTTAAATCCCATTGGTTATGTCCCTGTGTGAACCCAGACTAACTACACATTTTTTTTCACAAAGGCACCTTTATACCTTTATCAACTGTATATACTAATTGCCTATTGAAAACCATAAAGATAACGGGCCCTATATACTATTAAAATGTCTTCATCAATACCCCTAAAATGTCTTCATCAATACCTCCCTATAACTAACAAATGTTATAAGTCATATGATTCTGTAAGCAGACATGTTTTGAAGTGAAAATATTTGCTTATATATTTAATGTACCCACATCTGTAAAATCTATCATGTATAAAATTGCTTAAGTATGTATTGTACCTGTATCTGTTGAATATTGTTATTTTATATAAATTTTACTGTGTTTTCGAGGAGCTTTTCTCCCCGGGCCTCTGCTGAAAATGGACATATATCCAGCTGGACTAGCCCGGTCAACAAATGTAAAATGAAATAAAAAATAAATATAACTGATCAGATTGAACAAAACATATGGGTGCTGGAAATGTCAGACCATATTTATCAACATGGCAGTAAATACATATAAGATTATCATCAGGTCTAAAGTCATAACCAATTGATTATCTGTTTGAGACATGGATACCAAGA
The DNA here is from genome assembly GCF_019279795.1 of Protopterus annectens. Classification (NCBI taxonomy): domain Eukaryota; kingdom Metazoa; phylum Chordata; order Ceratodontiformes; family Protopteridae; genus Protopterus; species Protopterus annectens. Next base: position 1,990,646,148 of record NC_056737.1, on the reverse strand, counting down.
GATTCATATTTAGAGTGAAGCTGGAGAGGTAAATTTGACATCCGTGTTTTCTGGAGTTCATAAATTCCAATGCCATGGATCAACTTATCCACACCCCCACCAGGGGCAGCAATATCCTAGACCTGGTCATTACCAACATGGGCAACTGGTGTTCCACACCAGAGGTCAATTCCTCTTTGGTCAGATCCGACCATAAGCAAATCACCCTAGACATCCACATCCAAGCCCCACCCCCCATTAGGGAAACCACAGTAAAAACGTTCTCCAAAGCCAACTTCACGCTTCTTAAGACAGAAGTGTCAAACTTCACGACACCCATGCTGACGGACAATAGTGATATGACTGCTGAATCCTATACAATTGCTCTTATAAGCACTTACACAAGTGCATGGATCCCTAACAGAACCAAGATGCTATCCTCCAAAAAAAGGAAGCCAATCTGGTGGTCCCCTGCTATAAACAAACTCTACAACAGAAGAAAGAAACTGTTGCAAAAAAGAGTAAAATCCCATGATTGGAGGAACTCCGTGGTCAGCCTCAGTAAGAAGCTGAGATCCCTCATAAAATCCTTCAACGCTAGTCACGAAAACAAAATCACCACTGATTCTAAAGACAACAGCAAAGCATTCTATAGCTATGTCAAGAATCTCAGTGGCAACACTCAGATCTGCTCTGAGTTACAGCACAATGGCACTAAATATACAGAACCATCTGATACTGCCAACATCCTGGCAGATAGGTTCAGTGCTAACTTTACCCCTCTCTCATCCCCTAAAGGACCCATCTCTATACTGGAAGAATGCAAAGTACCTGTAATCACAGCTGCACAGGTAAAAAGCACACTCTCCAAAGCCAAGAACACAGCATCCATGGGACCTGACAACATCCCAGGCTGCGTTCTACATGAACTACAGAATTAACTGGCACCCCACCTAAATACCATGTTCAATCATAGCCTCACCTCAAGCTTTGTGCCCACTGCATGGTGCACAGCAATGGTTATCCCACTCCACAAAGGGGAAGCCACCACGGACCCCGGGAACTACTGCCCCATTAGCCTGACAAGCCTAGTCTGCAAGGCTATCATCATGGAACTTATAAACAATGACATTGGTAATCTCCAAACTCTGGACCCTACCCAGTTCGGGATTGTAAAAGGCAGATTATGTCTCCTAAACCTGATAGACCTCTTTGAAGCGGTCACCAAAGCTGTAGATGAGGGTAAGGTGGTACACACAGCCTATCTAGATCTCGCCAAGGCTTCGACACCATCCCCCACTCTGGAATTATAGACAAACTCACTAAACTAACTATAAACCCCTATGTCACAAGATGAGTTGCCAACTGGATCACTGACCGAACCCACACTGTGAAAATAGCAAACTCTAAATCCAACTTCAGACCAGTGACAACTGGAGTACCACAGGGTTCAGTCCTAGGTCCTCTCCTGTTTGGTATCTACTTCTCTGAAGTACAGGCTAACACAGAAGGTCTTTGGCTAACAAAGTTTGCAGATGACTGCAAACTAGGAGCCATAATCAAATCTCCTGATGATGTGGATAACCTACAAAAGGGTCTCACTGAGACAGATGCCTGGTGTCAAAGCAATGGCCTCAAGCTCAATGGCAAAAAGTGCATTGTCATTCCTTTTGGTAAAAACTATGTACCCATGAACTACCACATAGGTGATAGTCTACTTAACACCGAAAGTGTGATAAGAGACCTTGGGACACAGGTGGACAGTAGTCTCTCCTTTGATAATCATATTGCCACAGTAGTCAGGAAATCCTTCTACGTGGCACACCTCATCACAAAAGGTTTCTCATCCAGGAAAAAAGAGGTCATTGTTCCCCTCTACTCGTCACTCATTAGACCCATTATAGAGTACAACGCCCCTTTTCATATGTACCTCACAAGACATCTACAACAACTGGAAAGGCCACAGAAAGACCTCACAAAGAGGATTACCAGCCTCAAACAGATGCCCTATGCAGACTGTCTTAAAAAAAATTCCAGCTTTACTCTCTCGCATATCGCCTACTCAGAGGCGATCTCTGCCTAACATACAAAGCTATGTCAAACCCAGAGCTGTTGGACATGCTCCATGTAAAGAAATCCCAATCCCTCCGAGCTACATGCTCTAGGGACCTAAACATTGTCACCACAATAAACAGAACATGCTGGAGGGATAGATTCCTGTCTCAGAGACTTCCCATACTCTGGAACAAACTACCTATCTATATCAAACAAACCTCCTCATTAGCACTCTTCAAGAAAAATCTTGATGATTGGATGGGAGATAGGAAATTCACCCCGGGGATCACTTCTGTGACTCTGCTTGACAGGGGCACAGGAAAATAATTTTCTTGGGTGGCAAAAGCCAGAGTACCATTGGCTAGGCTTATATAGGCCCTAGGGCCAATAGCCTAGTACCTACCTATGAACCTATAAAAACACATTGTAAGAGTTATGATTAGTGAGACCCAATCGTAAGTCTTCACAGTGCCTGGAGCTTTATCTACTCTATGTGCTACCAGTTACAGAAAAAAAAAGCGAAAAAGCCTGATGTTTTTTACTGGCTTTCAGAGCCTTGGAATGTCAATAAAGCACTTATTGCAGTCAAACAAACAGCAAATAAAAACAAAATGTTTCTGTGGAACAAATCATTTTAAAAAGCTGTTAGACACTTTGTTCTGCCACACTTCACAAGTTGGACAAAGTGAAGTTCTAACAGATTTTAAAGCTGCTTTACCTTATGATGCTGTTCTCTGACATCCACTTTTGTCCCCTATTAATCTCTAGTGCAAGATCTGATCTTAAAAATGCTTAGGGGTGCTTAACAAATTTATGACATCGGAAAAGTGTTTAACAACCTTGTATTTTTCCCACTTTCAGAGCATAATCACAGCACTCCATGCACTACATGTATCTTGTACACATTGAATAGATTAACATGCGAGTATGGCTGCTGAATGTTTAGGCATCAGTTATCATAAGTATCAGACATAGTGTAGCAATGAGTTAATTTTATATATAGTAAGTAAACTTTGCATGATAAATAATGAACATTTTATTCTATACAGTTGCACGGAGTGGTCTTAAGGACTAGCAGCAATTAGGTCCTGAATTGCTTGAAAGAGGATATGCTTTAAGAACATGGAGAGGGCATGAAAGACCTTTGGTCCCCCAAACAAAAAAGTTTTAGAAAAACATTCTGTCAAGCAGTCGGTGGGCAGATGGGTAGGGGTTGAATGCAGAAAAATGCAGGCTGTAGGTGAATGGGTTAAAGATGAAGAATAAATCAATGGTGTAAAATTATTCAGAACAACTTTTTTAGATTAGGAGACAAGAGCAATGTTGCTCCTCTTAGATGATGGGCATTTTCTTGGGTTTGTTGAGTTTCATACAGTAGTGTTAATGCTGGGGATCCATACAGTGGTGTTCATTCTGCGAGATTTGGACAATGATTCTGCATCATTTAGTCAATATACCTTTTAACCCAATTTAGTTATGAAACAAAGTTGTGGTTAGTAGTAGTGATACATATTCTATTGAGATACGTACGCCCTTTGTTATGGTGACCTTGACTCTGGAAGTTTAAGAGATGGATTATTTTATGACAGGCACCAGCGTTCCTCTAAGTTTATTTGCTGCTGTGTTAAGATGGACAGAGAATGTTAACTGTTAACAAAATAATTATAAAGTTCTCCTACCTACTGAAAGGTCTGTTTATATATCACAGATGATTTAACTGCATTTATCAACTCCTGGCTTACCTTAGATGTAACAGGTACACAATACTGTATGTTCCTCCACATACTAGCACCTGTACAGCAATCTAATATCAGTGCCTACTTCTTGCACTCATAAATGTTCCATATCTTAAATCTGTCACCCTTTTGACCAGTACTATTATCCCCCAACATTCATTGACTTTGAATTATTGTATTACCTCTATACATGAAAAGCATTTTGCTTGCTTTCAGTCCTTCTGCTTTATAAATACTATGGTCTTAATAATACAGATATGACAGATACCCATCTTTTATGTTCTTACTCAGTCTAAAATAACCCACAGTCTGCTGAAGGTCTTCCTGCTATTTGTATTGAATGAAAAATGTTCATATGCTAGGTATTGTCAGTGATTTTCAGTTCATTTACTTAGTCCTTCTCCTTTTCCTGATGCTTATCTTATCCCCAGGGGTACACAGCTTCATCTCTTCTCCTGATACAGACTTACAGTTATCTTCTGTCTGTAGTATTCATATCCTTACCTAAAATTTTTATTGCCACACTCTCTTCTCTTTTGAACTTTAGCTGCCTCCCCTCCTTCGGTACATTTTGCTCTATACTTTTCTGATCTCCCAACAACACTGTAGTATATTTTACTAATATACCTTGATTTTGCTCCTGTACAACTCCTGGGCAATCTATTCAGAAATGTCCCTGATTTGTATCATGAGTTCATTGCTCTTTGCAGTATCTACCCAGTCTCCACTATCTTGTTATTTTTTCTAGGCTCTTTTTGCCCCCACATCCTCTTATCATCAATATTTCCAAATGGACTTTAGCCTACCTATTCCTTTTTGGTCGGGGGGGGGGTCCTTGGGACCATGAGGGTGGTAGATGTCTGGAAGGGCAGTTATTCAGGCAGTCATACAAGTTGCTTGTGGCCTTCACAAGCATTCTGGATATGAAGGCATTCATGGTGGTCTCATCCCCACCACTGGCTGAAGGAATGAGCAATATAATTTACTTTGGAGGCCTACAATACCTTCCATTGGCTGCTTATGTTCCCATGCACTCACATTGAAGACTATCAACAGTTGGCGGTTTATGCCCACACTCTGTGCATTTGCATTGATGCCCCTCCTCCAAGGGAATGTCTCACCTTCTGGCTAGTTCTGCCCTGCCATCCCCCAAAGGATCGATGTGCCCATCCTCCCCAGGCACCTCCCTCAAGTGCTTGAGTCACTAAATGAACTTAGGTCACTTGGGCACTAGTCAGGGTTTAATCTCTTTTATGCCACTAGAGTTGACCATTCTCTACAATATTCACAAAAACTTGGTGCATTTTGCTCTAAAATATTTTGTTTTCCAGTAATTATTTATAAATTTTATTAGGCAAGTGTTTTAATTTTCTTTCTTCTGGTTATCAAAATATGCATTTTTAACCCCCTGTCCATAATCCATACTTTTCATACTGGAGTTGCTAACTCATGTTTTAGACCATTTAAAATGCAACCTGAGATGTCATCCAGTTGAATAGAAGCTGTGTTTTCTGGCCTTGGAGAGAACATTATTGACTTGCTCTTGGAGATGCAAGGTGGGGGAGATGTAGTAGAATAGCTTGCAGAATGTTTGGAGGGCAAAGGGGGGTAAAATTTTTGTCAAATCTGTCAGCTAATAGGTTAGCTATTTTCACAGGATCAGTGTGTGTGATGCCATCCATAGCTAGTTCAGTACACGTCTGGGTCCTACCTTTTAGGTTACAGATATGGCTGAAGAATGCCTTATGGTTATCATTAGCTATGGTTGCTAAATTATTAAGAAGTTGCCCATATAGGATTTTATAAGTTGTCTTATTTGTTTGTTCAAGCAGACAAGGGTGTTCTTCCAGTGCTGGGACCTCTCTTTTTTATTTTTAGACAATAATTTCTAACGCTTGTTCTATAACTTATTAACGCTAGATGTCCACCAGAAAGGCTTGTTTTTTTCTTGACTATGTTATTTTGATCTTATCAGGTACAGCTGTGCAAATGCATTTTGTATAAGTGTTTGTACAGGGCATTTGTGCATACCTTAATATAGCTGTCAATGCCATCTGTGGGAACAGGAGCTTGAAAATTATTTATGCCATCCCTTAGAAAGGTATAATTATCTTTGGTGAGAATTTTTAGCTTGATTTCACCTAAGAGGGGTTTAAGTGTTATAGTTACTTCAAATGTGACTGATTTATGATCAGATTTAGCCAGTGAGGGTCCTATACTTATGGTGGTGCAATGGTCACCCATGTTGGTGAGGATCAGGTTGGGAATATTTGAGTCCCTTGTGGAGCTGCATACTATTTGTTCCAGGGCATTAGTGTTAACAAAGCCCAGGAATCTTTGTGTGAGCATGTTGGTACTCACATACGTTTCCCAGTCAATGGAGGGATAGTTAAAATCACCCATGACTAGAGTGTTTGGTTGACATCTGATTGACTCGAGCAGGTCCAAATAAACATGAGTATCTTGGTTCATTGAAGGGGGGCCTATAGCTAATGATGACTTGAAGGGGGGGTCTTACCACAGTTAGTTGAACTTGGAGTTTTCCTGTCTAACCAGTCTAGAGGTTTATTTATCTTTGATGAAGTTAGATACTTCTCCTCCTTTGGTTCTCATACATTCATTTTGTGGTCTGAAAGTGGGGAAGGCATTGTAGCCTTGCAAGGTCAGGGTACTCTCTGTGGCCCTAAACCAAGTTTCTTTGACTGCACAGACATCAGCATCCTCCAGGGAGAGGAGTGCTTCCAAGAGTGCAGTCTCTGATTTAAACTCCTGCAGTTAGCAGCATAACCTTTAATTTATTTGTGAGTGATATTCTCATGTCAGAAATTTTGTTCTTGAGACCTTGCCTAAAAAAAGGCACCATGTAGAGGCAAGTGCCTTAGCCAGTAACTGAAAGCCTAGAGGTGCAGGTGAAGACCATCTCTGGCAAAGCAGCATGGTCTATCAACCATGTTATCCCAGGCTGACAGGAAATGGATCGGCTTAGAATGACACCAGAAAAAAAGGCAATTGTTGAAGTCAATAAATTTTTTGTTTATACTGTGGTATCATCCTAGGTGAGGTAGAATGTTGTTCAAGGCTAGGGACATACCTGCCTGGGGCACATATTCATAGACTGCAATCATGTATCTATTCATATAGTCTGGTAAGGTATGTCTCAAGTCATTCACATCAACATAAACTATGACAGAGTCATAACAGTACTTGTTTTTCAGAGACTTGAGTGCATGTCTGATGATCTGATGGATCTGATGGATCCTGGCATTGGATAGAAAGCTGACCGTAACCTTCTCCTTGTCCCGCCTGGTGAGTGTGACATCTGTGTGTCTCACAATGGTGTTATCTATGACACAAAAATTTGGTTTAGATATGCCTTGCCTTAGGGGCTTATTTAGTGAGACACTGGTGCTTGTGTTTTTATGTGTATTGAGTGCTGTAGGTGCTGTATTTGGTGCAGCATGTTTGTGTTTGGAAGGTTTCTGGTGTTTAGGTATGTTTCTGGTGAGTACCTCCATGTATGATGGTTTATGTGTTGAATGCATGGTTTGCGTATGAGGTGTAATATGTGAGCTGACATCCTCTTCAATGTTACTGTTCTGTGCATAAGACAGCAAGGATTCCAGATTCTTAATGTAGCTGTATCTCTCACAAATTGTACTTGGGTGATTTAGGAGTAGAGTCAGTTTACATGTGGCAGTCACTAAACTGCCTCAGGATATGCATCTCAATCAGGCTGGTAGGAGAAATGGAGAGAAACTGGTTATCCATAATGCTAAGTTAAATCCTGTTTTCACAGTGGGGAGAGAAAATTGAGGGGTGTGGTATAACTGGAGGTTCTAAATGGGGTCTATACTAATGAGGTGCTCTATAAAGGGTCTATACTAGTGGGGGTTCTCTAAATGGTATGAGACTGTCAGGTTTGGTTGTCTTGGAACTGTTTAAGGGGCAAAAGTGCAGCTGAAGTGCTCTTTGAGCAGCTAAATGCAATTTAGGACTTCTCAGATGGATCATGGACAGGTACTTAGGGAAAATTTATGTACTGACGTTTTTGCATCTATAACAGCCAGTGGTTATGCCCACTGCACGGTAGTGTGCAATGGTGCAGGGTGGTGTGCTATGTGTAAACAGACAAATACAGCAGAGCAGTGGTTGGTTGCCTAACTCTGCGAAGCTGTGTTAAAAGCAGCACAAACCCGGACAAACGAGGGGTTTATGTAGCAATACCGAGCAAATTGAATTAAACAATTTAACTAATAAAGAGCTCAAAACTGAGCCCTCTGCCAGCAACCTTTAATCAGATGAGTCCTAACTGCACTCTCCTGTCACAAGGGTGCAGGGGGACCCTCTCCAACAAAAGGTAGACTGGTTTAGTGTGCAATTTAACGAACATAACCAGATTCAGCAGGTCTGAATCTAATCTATGCTACAACAGACAAAAAGTGCAACAAATCAGCAAGAACAGTTTTAAAAAGTCAGCAATATAGCAAAAATACAGTTTAAAAGAGCAAAATACAGTATAAAAATTTTACTTATGGTTAGCAGAATGCAACAAATTCCTTGGATTGTACAGATGAATACAGCAGAGCAGTGGCTGATCGCCTAACTCTGTGGAGCTGTGTTAAAAGAAGCACAAACCCGTGCAAACACGAAGCTTATTTAGCAACACCGAACAAACTGAATTAAACAATTTAACTAAGAAAAAGCTCAAAACTGAGCCCTCTGCCAGCAACCTTTAATCAGATGAGCCTTAACTGCACTCTGCAGGGGGGCCTTCTCTGACAAAATGTAACCTGGTTTAGTGCGCAATTTAGCAAACAGAACCAGATTCAGCAGGTCTGAATCTAATCTATGCTACAGCAGACAAAAAGTACAACAAATCAGCATGAACAGTTTTAAAAAATCAGCAATGTAGCAAAAATACAGTTCAAAGTGCAAAATACAGTATAAAAATTGTACTTATGGTTAGCAGAATGCAACAAATTCTTTGGATTGCACAGATGAATACAGCAGGGCACCGGCTGGTCACCTAACTCTGTGGAGCTGTGTTAAAAACAGTGAGCAAACTGAAACAATTTAATCAATAAAAAGTTCAGATCTGAGTCCTGTGCCAGCAACTTTCAATCAGATGAGTCCTAACTGCAGTCTCCTTCCACAAGGGTGTAGGGGGCCCCCTCCAACAAAAGATAGCCTGGTTTAATGCTCAATTTAACAAACAGAACTTGATTCAGCAGGTGTGGATCTAATTTATGCAACAGCAAACAAAAAGTGCAGCAAATCAGCAAGAACAGCTTTAAAAAATCAGCAATAAAGCAAAAATACAGTTTAAAAGTGCAAAATACAGTATACAATTATACTTAGGGTTTCCAGGATACAACAGGGGATTAGGATAACGGTTAATGTGTTTGCCTCACAGACACAAGGTGCAGGGCTTGATTCTCACTGGTGGGTGGGTTTGGCATAATAATTAAGGTCTTCTCCTCACAGACACAAGGCACAGGGTTTGATTTTTTCCTCAGGTTATTCAATAGGCTCAAAAATGGCCCTTCAGGGCAGTTAGCCTAGTATTTGCCCTTGAGCCTATGAACATGCAGGGTGTCAGTAGCATGCAGCACCACACTAAACCAAGCACACATAATTCTTAGCAAACAAATAGGCCCACATACTCTGAGTTTCTTAAAATTAAACTAGGTATACCACAAAGGCCTCCTAAATGTAACATAAGAAACAACTACCCTCATCAACTTCGTAAAGAGACAACACAGACAGCACCCACAGTGAAATGTACATCTCTAACAGTCACACTGACTCACTTCCAAAGCCTATAAGGCAAACCTCCTCACAATCTAATATACTAGTCATAAGTGACTCCATAGTGAGACACACTGATACATCACTCATGAAGTCATCATCAGGTGACTAATAGTTACCAGGATTCAATACATGAGGCATGCGCTCAAATCCTTGCACAAGTTTACATATGACACAGCACAGTGCATGTGGATGTAACTGATATGAGCTGTACCTCCCTGGAATATATGAAGAGTGACATGATGGGGTCTATATTATAACATCAAAGTCTTAAAACTTTGAATGTTATAATATCGAACCCTATGCACCGAATGCTGAAAATAGCGAAGCTGCAGAATATCGAATACTTTCCTAGGGAAAGTATTTGGTGGGCCGTTTCTGCAGCTTTGCTATTTCCTCAACTGTGGAGCGAAGGTTACGGACTGGGTTAAGGTAAGTGTGTGAACAGATCGGGTTAAGGTGAGTGTGTGATAGTTAGGGACTTTAGGGTTAGGGAACGGATAAGGTGAGTGTTTGATAGGGACCTTAGGGTTAGAGAGCGGGTAAGGTGAGTGTGCGATAGGGACCTTAGGGTTAGGGAGCAGGTAAGGTGAGTGAGCGATAGGAACTTTATAGTTAGGGAGCAGGTAAGGTGAGTGTGCGATAGGGACTTTAGGGTTAGGGAGCGGGTAAGGTGAGTGTGCGATAGCTAGGGAACTTAGGGTTAGGGAGCAGGTAAGGTGAGTGTGTGGTAGTTACGGACCTTAAGGTTAGGGTTTGGTGTTGGACAGTGTATGTATGGTTTAGTGTAGGGTTTTGTGAAGTGTATGTGTGTGGATTATTTATTTTGGTGTGTTTGTCTTGTGTGTATGTTTGTCGGTACCGCAAATTTATTCCCTTGGAAAAAATTTGCTATTCTGAGTGTTCGATGTTATAGTCTTTCAATCAAAATGGTTAGATATTATAACATTCAAAGTTTTAAGACTTCAATGTTATAATATAGACCAGACATGATGAAGCTCTCAGAACAGGTGTCTGAGGCATTTATAAACATAACCTTGAGCAGGATTCTACCATCACCAAGAATGATGCTGCAATACAAACAAAAGGTTATTGATTTCAACAAATGGTTTAACTTCTGGTGTCATTCTAAGGTGGTATTATATATATATATATATATATATATATATATATATATATATATATATATATCAGCCTGGCTTGCCAGGGATGGCTTGCATTTATCCCCCAAGACTTTCATATATCTATATATATATATATATATATATATATATATATATATATATATATATGATACCTACCACGAAAGTAGTACACCAACAACAGTAGGGACTGAAGTGTCAATTTTAGGTCAAACTGGTGAAGTAAACTTATGTAGGAATGAGTATAACATGAGTTTTATAACAATATACAACAAAGACAGTGATGCGATCGTGTCAATTCTATTTAAGAACTGGCAACTAATTGGTAAAGACCCGGGTCTTCTAGCAAAAATAGGATTAAGGTTCTACACAATATTCAAGAGAGGAACAAATTTGAAGAAAATATTAGAAAATAAAACTTTATCATTTACTAATAAAACTAAAGGATGTTTCCAATAGTATGTGCAAGAATATTAAACCTATGAATAATTTTTCAATACATAAGATTAATACAAGATTCACGATAAAACAAAGACTAGATTGTAATTCTAAAAGTATTATTTATTTGGCTCTTTGTAATTCTTGTCCAGCCTATTATATAGGCAAAACTGACCATAGACTCAGAGACAGGGTTTATGAGCATATGTATGCTATTTCCAAAAATAAAAAAAGAAAATGCTTTAGCAAGACATATTGTACAGTTCCCTTGCCATGCATTTACATTTACAGGTACTGACCAAATAACAGAGAATATTAGAGGAGGTCCAACTTCTCTTTTATTAGAATGTTCTGAATTGATTTGGCAACTGAAATTAAATGCATTTTTGTATCCAGGTTTAAACGAATATTGTAGTATCTCTTGTTGGTTGAAATTAAAAAGTTATTTGAGACAATAACTGTCATAGTTAGATTAGAATTTCAAGTCTTTATACGGAGTATTTGTTTACAGTCTCTGGTTGTAATTAGATTTGCCAGCATCTAGCAGTAATTATTAGTGTATTTTTTAGTCATTTAATTTCATATTTAAAATATCAGTGAGTTAGGAATCTTTATAATACATGCTTAAATGTAGTTTTTAAAATATATATAATTTTTAATATGTGTTGAGTTGTTTTATTAACAAGAAGCACTTGACTTTATAGTGAGGGGTAACATCTACCTTCAGTGAGACTTAGTATGAATAAGTTGAGCTAAATAAGCACTGAATTTGTTTACGATTTAATATTAAATAGGTCATTTAAATAGACCGATTGATTAGCTTAACGTCATCACAGTTGCTTTTTATACTGAAGGAATGGCGCGAAAAAATGTTAATCATTGTTATACTATTTTCTGAAGAAGTTGCCTTTTAGCAACGAAAACGCTGTTGTTTTAAATAAACTTTTCAGACGTTAAAATATTTGGACCCAGTGTTCTACTACTTGAGAGGACTGTGAAGCTTTTGGTTACCATAAAATATAATGCCCCATTTGGTTTGAACCTGTCCAAACACTTGTCACAGCTAGAGCAATCAAACTTTCTCACTAAAAAAATCAAGGGTCTAAATCACAAAAACTATGTGGACCATCTGCAAGCTTTTTCACTCTACACAGTATCATACAGGCTACTAACAGGTGATTTCTGCCTGGCATATAGATCCTCAACCATCCCCATCCTGTCAGACCTATTACACATTCACAAGTCCAGCAATAGCATGAAACTCTACTCAAGGGATCTCAATCTCTTTTGCAACATAAATAGAACTTAATGGAGGGATAGGTATTTATCACAGACAATACCTCTTTAATGAAACTGTGTTCCACTCCACATAAAGCAAAGTGCTTCTCTTTATCTAGTCCAGTATAATTTTTATTTTGACACTTGTTAGCTGGGATATGTCCAAATGGGCACGATGAACCCTTTTTCAGCGGAGGCCCAAGGATTAAAGCTTCAGCAAAACCGAAAGAATAAAACTACAATACAATAACACAATAACACCATAAATTAATAAATAATAAGCAATAACAAGAATAATAATAAACAATAAAAGGAATAAAAATAAAATAAAAATATACAAATAATGACATTTTTAACTTGACATAAGTAACAGGCATAGGCAGATTAAACAGAGTGAAGTTAAAAGATGGTGTGAGTATGAATTATAATGATGGGGAAAGTTGTCAGGGAGAATTGCAATGTTAGTAGTAAGTTAAAGCAACAGAAAGGTCTCAATGGAGAAGCAGAGCTATCAGCAGAGCTGTTGTACAAGTAGAATGGGAGGAGTTGAGGACAGGAAAAGCAGAATGTAAGTTGTGGATACAGAGAAAAAAAGGATGGGAATAAAGGGCAAAAGTGGAGTGACAAGGAAGAGGGAGGAGTGATTAGCTGGGGATAATGGAAGATTAGGAGTGAGTATGGGGAGTTGTGTAGCAGAGAAAAAAGTGAGAGTAGTGAGTAGAAAGGGGGTAGAAAGGGGGGGTTAGGGCATGGAAAGGAGAGAGGGAGGTAGAGACATGAATTATGTGGGTGGAAGGTTAGTGGGTAGTTTGACAGAGGCAGAGCCAGGAGTTAAGGAGTTTTTCCCATAAGGCTTTCTTGAAGCTGAGACTGTTTGAGAGGTATCAGATGGTCAGAGGTATTTTGTTCTAGGCTAGATCTACAGTAAAGCTGTAAAGGGAATGACCTAGGGATTTTTTAGATGTGTAACTTTCTAACAGGAGTTGGTCAGAGCTATGGAGTAAGCGATGGGGTATACAATACAGAAAGTGAGCAGAAGAGCAATGGCAGGACAGGAGGTATGGTTATTTATTAAGAAATGACAGAGGAGAAGTGGTGTGAAGAGGAGCTGGTAAGGTAGCTCGAGACAGCTGAGAATTTTTAGTTTAATTTGGATGAATGGATGAGAAACTGCAAATTCACTCCTGGTTTAGCATACATGTCCCTCATGGATAGGGGCAACAGTTAGAGGTCCCAAGATTTCCTTGTTCTGCCTACCTCAGGGTTACTCATGCACAAAATATTAAGGCTAAAAATCTTCTTTGAGAGTGTAAGGCTAGGCTTCTTAATAGCGTCTCAGACCAATAGCCTAGTAGATATGTATGAAAATATAAACCTAGGTACCCTTTGTTCTGTGAAGGCAAAGGAGGTCATAGGGTTGGATCTTTTATGGTTTGAAAGACTAGACACAGATCTCATTGGATGAGTCTATAACAGACTAAGTACAAAGAGAGGCCTGCCAGTCTGTCATTTAAGAATTGATATTACTCTAGAATACTGAAATTAACTGGATATAACTGGAAAAAACTGGAATGAGACTGGAATGAATGTCTTTATTTGTTAATTACCCAGAATTATGCTGAACAGGGTGCCAGTTTTCCTTTATGTACCAAGTATCCTTGTACCTTTCAAAATAAGAATCTGCAAACACTGTAGGTCTGTTAAGAATGTTTTATTATGTACAGTGGAGGTAGATGTCAACAGTATCTGAATCAAATCTTAATGTCCATAGCTTCTGCACCCATTATACTGTCCATAAATTCTGTACTCAGAATGTGATAATTACTGTTTCCCATAAAAGCGCTATAATTATGTCTGTAGTTTCTGCACTCCTATTTCTATCCTCCAAAACAGTGTCATTAATATTGTAGAATGCTGAATAGCTGATCTCGTGTCTGTACTGCAATGACTTTTTGCATATCAGTCCAAACGAACTAACTTAACTAATTGTGACTAAAGTATCTCCTAATAATCTGCATGTTTCTTTAACCTTGGTTCCCAAGCCTTGTACAATCCAAGCAGGATGATCTGTTTGTTCTCAATGTACTTCACATTCTGTTCTTATCAGTATTCTTGACTGAAGGTTATTTTCATTGATTGAAAGTGCATTCACTGAAACTGTATGCATACTCTGAAGGCCTGCTTTAACATGGCTGCATTTCTAAATTTATACAAAGATAATACTGTATTTTATTTTTGTCTAACAAAATACATTTAAATCCTACATAAAGGCCTCACTGAGCCCAACGACTGGTGTCAGAACCATGGCCTTAAGCTCAATGCCAAAAAGTGTGTCATCATCCCCTTTGGGAAAAACACAGTTCCCATGAATTACCACATCAATGGTAGCCCACTAAACATTTAAGGCGTTATAAGAGATCTGGGAACACAGGCTGACAGCAACCTCTCTTTTGACCACCACATTGCCACTGTGGTCAGAAAGTCCTTCTATGTGGCATATCTCATTACTAAGGGTTTTGCATCTAGGAAGAAAGAGGTCATTGTCTCCCACTACTCTTCCCTCATTAGGCCAATCATCGAGTACAATGCCCCATTTGGCATGTACCTCACTAGACACCTGCAACAACTGGAGAGGCCACAAAAGTACCTCACAAAGAGGATCCTAGACCTTAAACACTTGTCCTATATGGACAGACTCAAAAAAACTCCAACTATTCTCTGTCTCATATCACCTACTTAGAGGTGATTTATGCTTGACTTACAAAGCCATGTCTGACCTAGCTCTGTTAGAAATGCTACATCTAAGGAAATCCCAATCCCTCTGCACCACACACTCCAGAGACCTCAACCTCATTACCACAATCAACAGAACATGCTGGAGGGGCAGGTTCATAACTCAAAGACTGCCCATGATATGGAATAGACTTCCCATACATGTCAAACAGAGCACCTCACTGGTCCTGTTCAAGAGAAATCATGATGAGTGGATGGGAAATAGAAAATTCACCCCAGAGATCACTCCAGTGGCTCTACAGAGGTAATGGGAACTAAGGTTGGGTGGCATGATGCCAGGGTAATCCAATGGGTTAGGCTTGTAAAGGCTCCAGGGCTAGTAGCCTACTACACACTTATAAATTATGAACCTAAATGCAACCTGATCTTATGATAACTTAAATCTTTGAGGCCACTGATCTTTTTAGTTATGAGTTTCTCAGGTCCCTCAAATTGAGTGATATGGTTAAACATATATGTGGCAAAAGTTTAATTGCTTTCAATAACAGAGTAAGACTTTTTGGGATCTAGTGCAGATAGGGACTGTCTCATCAATGCAACTATTTAAGTAGAAGTAGAAGTCAGAGGCATATGCAGTGGCTTTAGCAATGGGATCAGTCAGAGGATGCTTACAATGGAATTTATTTAGGTTATCATGCTGTTGAAGAATGTTTGCTTTTGAGAGTTCTTAAATAAGGAGACATTTACAGGGGAAGTACCATCAGTTTTAAAGGAAAGGGTCATTACTTTGTGGTCTGGTTTAAAATGACTGGCTAATACATATAGAAATGTGCAGGAAATAGGCATATCTGTGAGTACTAGATCAATGTCAAGGAAGTGTTGGGCATGCCTACCATTCATAGGTTCATAGGTTGGTACTAGACTACCGGCCCAAGGGCCTATACAAGCCTAGCCATAACAATTCCCTGGATATTTCTTCCCACAATATTTACTTCCCTGGACCCCTGTCTAGCAGGGCGACTGACATGATCCCCGGGGTGAGTTTCCTATCTCCCATCCAATTGTCAAGGTTCCTTTTGAAGAGGGCCAAGGTGTCACTCTGCTGGACATGTATGGGTAGTCTATTTCAGAGTATGGGGAGTCTCTGGGTCAGGAACCTATCCCTCCAGCATGTTGTGTTCATTGTGATGACAAGGTTTAGATCCCTTGAGCGTGTGGCTCTGAGGGATTGGGATTTCTTTAAGTGGAGTATATCCAACAGCTCAGGGTTTGACATGGCCTTGTATGTTAAGCAGAGATCGCCTCTGAGTAGATGATATGCCACAGAGCATAGCTGGAGTTTCTTTAGATGGTCAGCATAGGGCATCTGTTTAGGCCTGAGATTTTTTTAGTGAGGTATTTCTGTGGCCTTTCCAGCTGTTGTAGATGTCTTGTGAGGTACATACCAAACAGGGCATTGTACTCTATAATGGGTCTAATGAGGGATGAGTACAGTGGGACAATGGCCTCCTTTTTTCTGCATAAAAATCCCTTAGTGATGAGGTGTGCCACATAGAAGGATTTCCTGACTGTTGTAGCAATGTGGTTATTGAAGGTGAGACCACTGTCCACCTGTGTTCCTAAGTCTCTCATCACACATTCAATGTTTAGAGTACTGCCACCTATGTGGTAATTCATGGGTACATGTTTTTTCCCAAAGGGGATAACTATGCATTTCTTGGCATTAAGCGTGAGCCTATGGCTCTGGCACCAAGCATCTGTTTCTGTAAGGCCCTTTTGTAGAATATCCACATCATTTGGGGATTCAATAATGGCTCCCAGTTTGCAGTCATCTGCAAACTTTGTTAGTCGAAGTCCCTTAGTGTTGGCCTGTATTTCAGAGAAGTAGATGCCAAACATGAGGGATCCCAGGACTGAATCCTGAGGTACTCCAGTTGTCACTTGCCTGGAGCTGGATTTGGAGTCAGCTACTTTTACAGTCTCGATTCTGTCAGTAAGCCAGTTGGCAACCCATTGAGTGATGTAGGGATTTATGCCCAGCTTAGTAAGTTTATCTATGATTCCAGAGTGGGGGATGGTGTCAAAGGCCTTGGGGAGGTCCAGATAGGCTGTGTGGACTGCCTTACCCTCGTCCACAGCTCTGGAGATTGATTCAAAGAAGTCAGTCATGTTCAGGAGAGAAGATCGGCCTTTCACAAACCCAAGGTCAAGTGTTTGAAGGTTGCCAATGTCTTTCTTTATAAGTTCCATGGTAATGTGTTCCATGCCCTTGCAGATCAAGCTCGTCAGACTGATGGGAAGGTAGTTCCAAGGATCCAAGGTGGATCCTCCCATGTGGAGTGGGATAACTGTAGCTGTGTGCCACTCAGTGGGAATGAAGCCTGAGGTGAGGCTATGATTAAACATGACACTTAGGTGAGGTGCCAGTTCATTTTGTAGTTCATGTAGTACACAGCCCGGGATGTCATCTGGTCCCATGGATGCTGTAGTCCTAGCTTTGGAGAGTGCGGTTTCTACCTATGTGGCTGTGATTACTGGAATTTGGCAATCTTTTGGTATTGAGATGGGCCCTTTTGGGGGTGAGAGGGGGTGAAGTTGGCACTAAAATCAATCTGCCAGGATATTGGCAATATCCTTGGGATCAGTATATTTAGTGCCATTCTGTTCTAGCTCAGAGCAGATCTGAACATTAACATGTAGATTCTTTACATAACTATAGAATGTCTTGTGTCTGTCTGTGGAATCTTTGGCAATTTTATTTTTGTAACTAGCTTTGGGGGATTTTATGAGGGATCTCAGCTTCTTACTGAGGCTCGTAAGGGAGGTTTTTTTTGCATCCTGGGATTTTCCTCTTTTCTGCAACAGTTTCTTCTTTCTGTTGTATAGTTTGTTTATGGCAGGGGACCATCAGATTGGCTTCCTTTTTTTGGAGGAGAGAGTCTTGGTTCTGTTTGGGATGGCACGATTCATGCATGAGTGGATGTGCTCATACAGTGCTTTAGTGTAGGATTCAGCTGCCGATCTTTCAGCTCCTGTCTGCATGGGTGTCAAGAAGTTTGTCACTTCTGACTTGAGTAGCATGAAGCTGGCTTTGGAGAAGTTTTTTACAGAGGTTTCCTTACTGGGGGGTGGGGGTGGGATGTGGATGTCAAGGGTGATTAGCTTATGGACAGACCTGACCAATGAGGGGGTGACCACTGGTGTGGAGCATCTATCACCCATGTTGGTAATAACCAGGTCTAGGATATTGGAGCCCCTGGTGGGACAATGGATTAGTTGATCCAGGGCATTGGAATTTATGAATTCCAAAAACTGTTGGGAAAAGGTGCCGGTACCCAAGTAGTTTTCCCAGTTAATGCTAGGGTAGTTGAAATCACCCAGTATTAGGGTGTTTGGTTGTATCCTAATATTTTCCAGTATGTTTAGAAAGGTCAAACAGCAACAACTCCCAAACCAGGGTAAAAAACTAGAAATAGAAAAATCACGACAACTGCTTCGAGAGACCAGCAACCACACCAAGCCTTGGAAGTATATCTTTTAATACACACCGACTAAGCGCTTTCACCAAATAGTTGGCTTCTTCAGAGTCAGTGTTACAAAAAAAGCACACACCTTTTATACAATAAACCTAATGACATCACAAGCTCATTCAATTAAACAATAATTATCCCCCCATTTTTTAACCAAAAACACACCAATTCATTTCAACAATAAACTTTTCTCATTTTTGATTTTTAAAAAATAACATTTAAAATTTATACATATAAAATTCACTTATAAAAAACATTACATTTTAAACAATAATATACATCATTGTTTACTTAGACATTGAACAAACATTAACTATTTATATAATACTGGCCCTATATTTCAAAACTGGTTTTATAGAAATATAATCATTAATGCCCGGTTGCCTTGTGGCATTTAATCTCAACTGCCAAATTGTTTCTAACAAGGCTACTCTATTGCTAACATCACCTCCCTGCTCAGTAAACACCCTATCTATAATAAAAAAAAAAAAATACAAACTTTTTAAACCCCTTACAGCTAGCTCTATGAAGATATAATGCATTATGTGGGTCCTTGTTCTTAACTGCTCTAACATGCTCAATAATCCTTTCACGTAATTTACGGGTAGTCATCCCTATATAGAATGCCTCGCAGGTTATGCATGAGGCCACATATACCAAATTCTTGGTGTTACAATTACAAACACCCGGGCAAGGTAAAGTATGCCCCCACCCTTTTACACACATATATGTTCCCTCTGCTATATACCTGCAACATCTACAACAACCACATTTTGACATCTTAGATGTTCTATTCCTTACCTCCCTTTCCAAAATACCTTTCAGATTGTCACCCTTACTAAAGACTATCCTAGGACTCATACCTACTATCTCTTTCATAGTGCTACTTAAACAGTATTCCCACATCCTACGTAAAACCATTATAATTTCTGTGGCTCTTTCATTAAATTTTAAAATAAAACATGATCCCAAAGAAGATAATGCATTAGGTACTTCGTGACTATTCACACTCACATCAACCCCACTCAAATTTTTCAAAATTGGTGAATATAAAGAGATTCTCTTTCTACAAACCTCTCTTTTTAAATTCAATAACAACCTAAGCGGGTACCCCCTATCCATAAGCATACCAATCAATTTAAACATTTCCTGTCTAAACAAACATTCATCACTCACTAGCCTAGAAATCCGCACCATCTGCCCCTTAGCCACACCCTTCCTCTGGTGGTATGGGTGACAGCTATCAAAGTGCAATAATGAATTTGAATAGCTTTCTTTTCTGTATATTGTACTAGATAAACCTTCGCCACTCTTAAAAATTGCAATATCTAAAAAGTTAATACTATCATTATTCCACTCAAAAGTAAATTTCAAAAAGCTAGTGGTACTATTCAAATATTCAACAAGCTCAACTGCCCCAACCTCATCCCCTTTCCATATAATAAGTATATCATCCAGAAACCTATTATATAGAATTATATTCTCCATGAATCTGGTTGGAAAAACAAATGTTCTTTCCCATGCCAAAAGAACCATGTTCGCAAAAATAGGGGCACACCTAGCGCCCATTGCAACACCTGAGCATTGCTGAAACATCTCCCCTTCAAATTTAATAAAATTGTTCAAGAGAACCATCTCCATCAATTCACAAATTAAATTAATCCTGCTCTTGTCGATATTACTACACATAATTAGACTCTCACGAAACATCTCTAATCCTTCTAGGTGGGGGATGGTAGAAAACAAATTCACTACATCTATGGTTAAAAAACCAAACAAACCATTGTCTTCTTTGACCTCTCTCAATCTCTCAAGGCAATGCCATGAGTCTCTTAATACATGAGGGACCCCTTCTAACACCTTCTTACACATAGCGTCAACAAAGGAAGCCAAGGGTTCAGTTTTAGAACCCTTAGCAGCCATTATAGGCCTGAATTGTAAGTTAACAACACATTTGTGGACTTTGGGGATCCCAAAAATGCAAGGCATAATAGGATTTTTTACCATCAAGTAATCATATTCAACTTCTGTAATTACACCTTGAAAAAGGGCATCAAATAGAAACAAATCAATCCTTTTATAAGCAATATTAATTTCATTTCTCGATACCCTTTTATATGTTTCCTCATCTTCAAGAATAGACATCATAGATGCAATATAGTCAATCTTACTCATTAACACTATCCCCCCACCTTTATCAGGTTTCATACACCTGGTGTTAGAATTTCTTAGTTCTTTTAACAATAACCTTTCTTGTACTGTTAAATTATCAATCATAATATACCTAGTACAGCATATTTTCCTAAATTCAAAGTCCAATAATTTTTCAAGAGCAGCCACCTCACTAAATGGTGGGGGAATAAAGGTGCTTTTCCTTTTAAGTACCTTATTGCCTGACACTTCATCATTCATTTGTGTATACTTATTACCATGAAAGTACATCTCCAAATTTAACTTCCTTGTAAACAGTTTCAAATTAATTAACAACTGGGCTACATCCAATTTGAAACTTGGCACAAAATTAATGCCCTTAGTATGACCCACATAATGCATTATATCTTCATAGTGCTAGCTGTAATGGGTTTAAAAAGTTTGTATTTTTTATTATAGATAGGGTGTTTACTGAGCAGGGAGGTGATGTTAGCAATAGAGTAGCCTTGTTAGAAACAATTTGGCAGTTGAGATTAAATGCCACAAGGCAACCGGGCATTAATGATTATATTTCTATAAAACCAGTTTTGAAATATAGGGCCAGTATTATATAAATAGTTAATGTTTGTTCAATGTCTAAGTAAATAATGATGTATATTATTGTTTAAAATGTAATGTTTTTTATAAGTGAATTTTATATGTATAAATTTTAAATGTTATTTTTTAAAAATCAAAAATGAGAAAAGTTTATTGTTGAAATGAATTGGTGTGTTTTTGGTTAAAAAATGGGGGGATAATTATTGTTTAATTGAATGAGCTTGTGATGTCATTAGGTTTATTGTATAAAAGGTGTGTGCTTTTTTTGTAACACTGACTCTGAAGAAGCCAACTATTTGGTGAAAGCGCTTAGTCGGTGTGTATTAAAAGATATACTTCCAAGGCTTGGTGTGGTTGCTGGTCTCTCGAAGCAGTTGTCGTGATTTTTCTATGTTTAGAAAGGTGTAGTGAGAATCTTGGGGCATGGTGGGGGATCTGTAGCAAGCTACAATTTGAATTGCAGTCTTACCTAGTGTTAGTTGCACCTGGAGAATTTCAGATGCATTGTGTTGGGCAACTAGTCTGGAGGTGTGAATATCCTTGGTGAATATGGACACTCCTCCACCTTTAGTGTTTCGGTCTTGGTTTGTTGGCCGAAATGTGTGGTAAGAGTTGTAGCCTGGTATTGCAGGGGTGCTCTCTGGAGCCTTGAACCAGGTCTCAGTTACTGCACAGATATCAATGTTCTCCATTTTTAGGAATGCCCCCAGAGAGTGCATTTTGAGGTTTAGACTTCTAGCATTGAGTAGCATTACCTTCAGATTTTGCATGCTTGTATCTGTTATGGTGGTGGTTTTGTTCTTTGAACCTTGCCTAAAAAAGGCACTATAAGGGTGGCAAGAGCTTTATCCAGTAACCTGAATCCCAGAGGTGACAGGTGTAGACCATCTCTGGCAAAGCATCGTGGTTTGTCGATCCTGTCATCCCAGACAGATACTGGATCCCCTTTGAATGACACCAGAAGCTTAGCCAATTGTTGAAGTCAATCATTTTATCCTTATACTGTGGTATCATTTTGAGTGAAGGCAGGATGCTACTCAGGGCTAGGGTCATACCTGCCTGGGCCACATGATCCGAGAGCTCTTCCATGTCTCTTTTCATGTAATCCAGGGAGGTACATCTCAAGTAATTCACTCCAACATGGACAATGACAGAGTCGTATTTGTACTTGTTGTGGAATGACTTAAATGCATGTGTTATGTGGCAGATCCTGGTACCCAACAGGCAGCTGACTGTAATTTTCTCCTTGTTCAGCCTGGTGAGTGGGACATCAGTGTGCCTGACTATAGAGTCACCTATGACTAAAGTGTTGGGTACATTGTCTTGCCTTAGGGGCTGTTGTTGGGTGGCACACTGGTGTTTTAAGCTATGTGTCACTTTGGTTATGACTGGTGTTTGTTTGCATTTCAGCTTTGGAGGTCCTTGTTGCATGGACAGGTTAATGTTAAGGACCTTCGCATATGTGGGTTTAGTGTTGCTATGTGTGGGTGTTGATGGTGTGGGTTTGAAGGGCTATCTGTTGCTTGAGGTTTAGTGCAGGTGTTAACCTTCTCCTTTTGACTGTCTAGCACAATCTTGGCTGGAGAGAACTTTGCTTTCAGTTTGGCTATGTAAGTGCATCTCTCGCAGGTTGTAGTGTTGGGTGGTAGGAGGAGAGGGTTGTCTGTGTACATGAGGCAGTTGCTGCATTGCCCCAGTATGCCCAGATTCACCAGGTGGACAGGAGAAATCACCAGAAGCTGACCCTTGGACATGCCTGTTTAGGTGCTTTTTTTGTAAAGTACAAGAGCTGTTTTCCCTTACCTTTGCAAGGTACTTTTCAATTATAGGCTGTTTAGTGCCTACGATTAATTTCTCCTTATTAAGAAGGAGATTTGAGTGCTTGTATCAGTTTAAGGCTTCCTAGTGCTTTCCAGCAGGTTCTAGAGCAAGTGCTAGTCACAGGGGTTCAGATTTTAGTGCTACTACTGAGAAACCAGCTAGTTCTAAGGAAAAATTTGAAGAGCAAACTTTATGGCACCTGGAATACTTTAATTGTAGCCCCACGGTGCTGCATGATGCAAAAAACGTGCAAACACATGGGTTTTTAAGTCAGAAAGTTGAAAGGGATAGAAATCAGCCCAAAATGGCTAATAAAATTACAATTTCAGAGTTGGAAACCACTCCTCTATGGTTAGATAGGCAGTACAATGCTCACCACTCCCACTGGTAAGCAGTAGGTCTTCCCTCTACCATAGCAAGGTCTAGATAGCTCTGAACACAGAAAATAAAGTCCTGAAACCACCAGGGCCTGGGATCTGGACTATATTAGCTAGGAAAGGCGGGAAACGAGCAAACAAGATAGTATTTTTTTGTTTTTTTTGGGGGGAGTTGGTTTAAATAGTCTAAATAATACAGTAAAAGGCTAATGCACTTGAGTGTGTAGCACTAAACAGTAAATGCAATTAAAACTCTACAAAATTAGCAATTTAAAACATTTTAAATGAAGCAAGGCAAGTGCATAACTGAAAAACGATTTAAGAGGCATTAGTACAGTAGAATAAGTAGCTAGTCTACATATACAGAAAAGTCTATATATACAGAAAAGCAGTTAAAACAGCACTAAACAATTCAGATGCAGATGCAACCTAGAGCACTTGAATTGTAGCAATATTAAGGCAAATACAGTTTTAATAAATGCACTAAAATATACTCTGTATTTCTAAAATGTTTGAGAAGCACAGTCAGAACACAAGGAGATTCAGGCAATTTTTTTTTAAGAAAGGGAGAAAGGAGGAACAAAAGGAAAGAAACTAGTAGTGTAGATAAAGCAATTTATTGACGGACAGTCAAAATCCTCCACATAAAACTGTTGGGGTTAATGGTGATTTCAGCTAATATGCTAAGATGGGTCCCTATTATTTCATTGAAGAGTTATATCATCAGCATTTTATTGAAGATGCCATGCCATTAGTTGAACTGTTCTGACTGAGATCACATTATGCTGGGGATCAGGAAATTTTCCCTTTCCCCACTGTAGTGCAATCTCGGAGTTGTTATATATATGAGGGGGGGTAAGTGAATGGCATTTCCAATGAAATGCCATTCAATGATGTACTTTGCTAAGGGTCAACCTTAATAAAATAAACTGGCAGATTAAAATACAATTTATTTAAAAAAGTAACACACACGTGAGAGACAGTATTCAGGAAGTCATGTCTCTTCAAAAAAAAAAAAGAATTTATGATCTTTTTATAGGAAAACTTTAACAAAGTAGTAAACTTTATTAATCATACCACTGCTAGCATCCAATAAATACTAACAAATGCAGTTCATAATATAATTTATTCTTTAGACCATTACTAAATATCTAATAGAAATATGTCAAGTTTTGTAAAATAGTACATCTGCAATTTCTTATCTACATTTTTAGCTTAGTATGGAATATGTTTCTTTTTACCATGTGATTTAGAATGAATGCTGCCTCACTCTCAGGAAATAAAAGTTAACATTTTCATGTTTATACTTGTATTGTTGCAAACATATACACTAACCTTCTAGGACACATGCAATTTCATTTAACCTTTTACAATCTCTCATTTGATGCCGAGAAAGCATCACACTCATATTGTAAAACATCTTTTATACTTTAAATATATTTTCATGCATTTTTTCCAAAATCTTCAAAAACTCTTTTTCAATTTCTATTTCATGTTCATTGACACGACCTGTAAATGACAGTTTCAAAATCACTTACATGCAAATTCTGTAAAACTGGGTTTGATTGAGATGCAATGAACTTGGTTATTAAAGCTTTAGATAAAAATAAAAGCAAAAACACAATCATAATAATAATAATAGGCATAACAAAGTTCAACAAACTGCCTCCCCACCATGAAAACAAATTGGTTAGCCAAGCCCATTATGAACTGTCTGCTTCTTTGGTATCTGACAGTTCAGCTACTTTTTGGATGATTTCCAAATGACTACATATTGTGTGCTCATTAATGGGAATAAATGAACAGCATTTCTTGTGCACAAGCAAGCATGCATGTATCTCCCTTTGATGCAAGTGTGAAATCAAATGCCATTCAGTTTTGGAGTACTACTACACGCATGGCTCAGCCCTAGAGTAATCAAATTAATAGTTTCATACATTGTATTGCTTAACACTTCCAATAGTGTAGAGACCTTTCTCAGCTTCAAATTGATTTCACACTTCATAAGCAGGTAGCATAACAGCCCCAAAAATAACATCATCACCAAGGTCCATATGAGAAAGTCCTTTAAAAGCTGCTAAATCATGATGATTACTCCACGAAGTATCAACCTTTCGAATCAGATGTTTTACAGTCAGAGTATCTTATATATTATGAATTTTACCACTGGGCAGGGCATCTACATGTCAAATAGCTGGAAGAACTCTTCCAATATGACAACACTCCCACCAGTTTGCTGGCAGCCAGGGATATGCTAGAGTGCCACAAATAAACAAATGTTTTTTCTGCATGACCATACCTTTTACTGCACTTCCACTATACATTCTTTGAGTAATATTACATTTGCTCTGTCCAACTTCCACAGTCCCAGTTTAGCATAGCAAGTATAATCCTTGATAGTCACTGAAAGTCTAACTGTAGCAATTTTATTAAACACTATGACATTATGCCACAAAGTATTTTTACCTAGTACCACTAATGAAAAAACTGCCCCTGTATCAAATTAATTTACATTTACTGGAAACAATGGGATACCTCCATCGTAGGCAGTAGGTATGTGGGCACATACCCAACTATTGCTAGCATTTAGAGTCTTAGCATATATATTCAAACTGGCATGGAACATATTGAAATTTGGATGCCAATCTGCTGATTTCTGTCTAGATTTTACCAGTCATTTTATTTTTCTGTTAAGAAATTGAACAGTACTTACAGTTTCAGCAGGGATCAGGAAATGTAGTAGTATGTCAAGGAGGTCAAGGAATACCGAGGATACATAGTATTGCATTTCTGGCCCTGTTCATTGTATCTGTAAAGAATATTAAGGCTGTAGATGTGCTATGGCCAGGTGGGAAAACATGCTGTGTTTGAGTCAATAGATTATTTTGCAGTAGGTATTACATTCATTGTTGGTGGACACATATTTCCAGAATTTTGAATATAAATGATAAAGTAGATATCAGATGGGCATTGCATGGCTCTGTGGAGTTTCCTCCTTTGTGGATGGGAGTGATGTGTGATAATTTCCATATAGGTGGCACTAGGAATTCAAAGTTATCAGTAGAGTCTTCTTTTAAATGATAACAGTTGATGCAACCAAAACCTTCTAATATACACAATCCCTCAATTTTACAAACAAATTGTCATATCTTGGAAATGGTATGAACTACTTATATATTATCAGAATGCCTTTGCTAGCCAGACATGATCTTTCACATCGCAACAAGAAATTCTTCTGTGAGTGTTTATTAAGATTTTAGCAGAAATATGAAACATTAAGCATAACTGAAAAAAAAAAAATATATATATATATATATATATATATATATATATATATATATATATATATATATATATCAATTTACAGTTCAAATTTCAGTGAGGAAATTTGTCCTAATAGTTAAGGTCTTCACTTCATAGATACAAGGTTTGATTCTGATATTTTGTTATCGGCTAGGCTTAAAATGGTTTTTCAAGGCAGTTAGTCTAGTATTCGCCAATAAGAGCTTTCTTCTACATAATCTAAGGTGTCACCTAATGCCATACAATAACTTGAAAGTTGTTTGGTTTTTGAAAGCATTAAGTACATATGGAAATATCACATATTTTTATAATTACTAGCAAATAGCAATATCTCTAGTTAGATTACTATAAGGGATCTCTGTTAGATTACTAAAGTTCCAAAATTTCGAAATTCATATGGCAGAGATTGTATGATCAAAGTTTCGGAACTTCGAACATTAAAAAATAAATAAAAAACAAAAAACAATTCTATTTTTAATGTTTTTGCAGGAGGGCAAGCCCTCCTGAACCCCCACACGCCCTGCTAATTAAATATACCAATTCCAAGATCACACTACATTGCAGAAAAGGGTAAATTTTCCATTTCATGATGTATCGCTATCTCCATTCAAAACATTCAAAGTTTCAAAACTTTGATCATATGGTCCTAACCATGTGACTTTAAAAGTTTTGAAACTTCGATAATCTGAACGGGACCCACTACAAGTGTGCATTGACAATACATTTTCCTATCTCCTACTATTTTATTTCACACCATGCTCGTCAGTAAAACATAGCTCTCTCTTAGCTGTGAAAATACGAATGTTGTTGTTGTTGTATCTTTCAGCTTTTCCCGGTTAGGGGTTGCTACAGCGGAACTCCGGTCCATTAATGATTGGCATTAGATTTTTATGTACCGAGTTGCCAGCCCTGATGCACAACCTTCAACAATGGTACGCCCATTCACGCATGTCTCCACACATAAGACACTTTAGCTGAGAATTGAACAGGACAATGTCCTACTGTGAGGCGACAACGCTACCGCAGCACCACCACCGCAACTGTGAAAATACGAATTTAATTGCAAAATATAAATATAAATAACAAGGAATAAATACATTTCCATTGCAGGACATTCCATATTAACAGTCTTGGTATCAGTTTGTTACTTGTACCTTGCTGTTTTTAAAGTTGGTAATTATTCATTGTTAAGTTATTTAGCTGAGGAAGCCAACCCCCAGAAAATATTGATGCCATAAAGCTTTAAGGGTATTAGATGGAAGTATACAAAACAAAGATGCTATAGGCTTGAATAAGTTAACATAGTACCAAACTTAGTCACAGAAGACTGGGTATGCTGTCTGTGCCTTTTTACACAGAAGAAAAAAAATATTTTCATTTTTGCCAGCAAAAGTAACAAAAGTGCAAGCAGCAGCAGGCAGAGCAGCAAAATCCAGCAGTAAATGCAACATGCAGACTAGATGTAACCCACCTCTGAGTCTATTAATAATTAAGCAAGAAATACTGTCATTTCAATAAACTGCAACATATGTGATCATGATGAACTGAACGTGCAACTTGGAAAAGCAATATCCAGTCATAAACACAAGTAAGACTGCTACTGCATTAGCAGTATTTAAGAAAATTAAACAGACCACCAATACTTCTTCAGACGGCTACAAGTTCAGTTCAAAAATGTTCAAATCATGCCCTTCTCCCCATGTACACTCAGCATCTTTAGCCACTTTTGGTTCCATGACATCAGTACACGTTTTTGCTTGCTGACTGCCTCTGCCTTGCAAACAAAACAAAATTAGGTCATTTCACTTTTCTTTATTAAGAATACCCCCCCTCCCCAACAGCAAAGACTAATTATAAATAAAAGATGTGTGAGAGTAGAGCTTACTCATTTTTTCACAACCGGAAAAGGTGTTAACAACAAATTCAGGAAGCAA
Organism: Protopterus annectens; assembly: GCF_019279795.1. Classification (NCBI taxonomy): domain Eukaryota; kingdom Metazoa; phylum Chordata; order Ceratodontiformes; family Protopteridae; genus Protopterus; species Protopterus annectens. The sequence continues at coordinate 1,990,617,266 of NC_056737.1, read as the reverse complement.
GTAGCTCTTTTAGTACTCAGCCAGCTGACAACATTCCTATGTAGGGAGGGCAAGACATAAAAGCACTGCAGTGTTCAATGGACAGCATTCCTGTGGGCAGTCATCTAGGAAGACTTGCAATATCAGTGCTTAGTATTTTTTTAATCTGTAGTTCTTACCCTTCTGGCTAAGCACATGTACAGTATAGTATGAATACCATGCACCAGCCGGCATTTCTGGTTAAGACTGAGATTCAAACTTTGGGAGTGGTAGAAATGAACTGGGGAGCCCAGCAGCTGAGTGTGCTCGCCTAACCCAAGTGTATGAAGCTATGATATGTATCAGCTGAGTTATCTGTGACCCTGAATACATGAATAAGAGAAAATTCAGAATTCTGAGAAGTCAGGGATATCATAAGTGGAAATCCCAGCAGTCCTGCACTCCAGAGGGCCTTCTCACAGATTAACTCACACGATAAATTAATTTCCATTATTCTGAAGGTCAGAGATGACAAGAATGAGATTATTAGAAAAAGAGAGGCAGATAAATAATGTAAGGATGAAAAAGAGGCTCACTGAGTGGTTTAGTAAGGTGATTTACCCTCTGATGGCCTGTGCCAAAGATTTAATTACCAGAACAAATATTAAAGGTGGTAAACAACAGCCTTGTTTTATACCTGTTTTCAGCTGTAAATGTTTAGAAAAGAAGGGAGTCTGTTTTTGCACAGGGAAGAAAAATGTTAGTATAGTGTCTAGGAGGAAGTAGGGACATATTAATTTATATACAGCTTGAAATATTACACAACACACTATTTGATAAAACCACACTGATTAAGCCAGATCAAGGTGACCAGCAAATGTTTAAAGAGTTAGCCTCCATGATCATTTACATGTTATAATTCTTAATGAGTTTGTTTGTGTCTTTCAGCTTTTCCCGGTTAGGGTTGCCACAGCGGAACTCCGGTCCGCTAATGATTGGTAGTTGATTTTTATGTGCCGAGTTACCAGCCCTGATGCACAACCTTCAATGAAGGTATGCCCATTCACACATTTCTCCATGCAGAAGACGCTCTAGCTGAGAATCGAACCGGACAGCGTCTTACTGTGAGGCAACAACGCTACCGCAATTCTTAATGAGTGATGAAATAAAATGAAAAGAATTACATTTGGTAGAATTTTGACCAAATTTTGGAAGTGGAAATGATAGACCTTACTTCTAGGAGTTAGAGGATGAGGCATGGATATCCCAAAGAATTTGATTGCTTCCAGAAGGAGGTTAAGTAATGAATAATATTATGCAGGGATGCTACCAGGACCTGAAGGTTTCCCTCTTTTTTGAGTTGTACGCCAACTTGGTGAATGCCATTGCAAGATCTAGAAATGAGATAACAAGAGTTATAGAAGGTGGATTGTTGTCGAGCAATAGTCCAGACTAAGAGGGTCACTTTATCCTACCCAGCAAAATCTTTCAGAAAGATGGAGTTAAAAAGACCAAGAAGTTCAATGGAACAGGGAGTGAATCTCTTCCTAGTAGAAATATGTGATATGATGAGTTTTGACCTGATTTACAGTTTAAGGTAGTTGAGTAACATTTCATAAGTCTGTTTGTATGGCAGAGCATCTAATTAAGCATTTCTGATCCTAATATGTCATCTAACAGAGTTGATATCTTCTCTTTTATTAAGGATACAGGGTCCTTATAGCTGGATAATGCAGTTTTGTTGGAAACATTTGCAGTGCTGCCTCAACATGTTCCTATTGTAGATTCTTTGCATGTCTGAAGTTTTAGGACTATCACTTAACTGGTTGTCATTCAAATGGTTCAGAACTCATTTAGCAGACAACTTTGTGTGGCTATAAAAATGAGCCACTGCACATATGTGTGAATGTTCTTTTGTGCGAATCACATTTGGTTGAATTCAAGTTTTATATAGTGTAGGCAAACAAGCGTGAGCAAAAGAAACGTATACACACACACACACACACACACACACACACACACACACACACACACACACACACACACATATTGGTCTAGTTCAGTTAGTTGAATAGCCACAATATCAACCCTGAGAACATAAAGACAGCATTATCAAAACTATGGCTATAGAGGGAAAGAACTGCATGGGACTTCTGTTACTTGAAATTAGGGAACAGTGGGGTCAGGGTATTCCTCAGTGAGGTGCAATCTCAGAGCTGGTATATATTAGCAGGGAGTATGGGGGACCGGGGGGGGGGGAGTCCCTGAAAAAAAAATGTTTTCTTTGTTTGTTTTTGATGTTCTGAGTTTCAGTGTTTTCAGATGAGATACTGTGGCTGCTCGACTAACTGAAATCTATTTCTCTCTCTCTATAATATATATATATATATATATATATATATATATATATATATATATATATATATATATCTATGTATGTGTGTGTGTGTGTGTACACACACACACACACACACACACACACACACACACATATATATATATATATATATATATACACACAAGGCTAGTCAATTGGTGGACTGAACATTGACTCTAGAATCTAGGCTATATGATTGTCACTGTTGTGTGACACTCTGGCCCCAAACTCCAAAATGTGAAAAAGGTGTTTTGGATGGATGGATGGATGTACACACACACATACACACACACACACACACACACACACACACACACACACACACACACACACACACACACACACACACACACAGACATGCACACACACACACACACACACACACACACACACACACACACACACACACACACACACACACATACACAAAGACACACACACACAGACACGCACATCTCACTTACTCAAATCACTGATGATTGAGATGACAGCACCAAAACCTCATTTACGTGAAACTTCACAACAACAAAAATGTCCACCGGGAAAGGAAGCACTTGTCCACCATAGGGAAATTTGCCCTTTTCCCTAGTACAATCTTCGAGTTGGTATATTTAGTTGGGGGTGTGTGGGTGAAGTCTCCCACTTTGATCATTTTGACATGCTTCAATTTGTGAATTTTGTCCTGATGACCAAGTGGTTCCGTTCCCGGTGGATGTTTTCATTGTTGTGAAGTTTCACGTAAATGAGGTTTTGGTTCTGTCATCTTGATCAGTAAGTGAGATTTCACTTTCCTGGGCTCCAAAAAACAGCCAGCCAGCTGACCCTCCACCGCCTTTGCAGGTTATCATACCTATGCCTGCACTGTCCAGACTGGGGAATCTCTATGAAGGATGACAGGTGATCCCCCAAACTCAAGTCAAACATTTATTTTTTTCTATTCATAGCCTATTGTAACCTGTTTCAACTTCTACAGGTATGATTCCTGCAGCAGTTAGAGAAGGAATTTGGTCTCCTTGTCACACCAGCTTGGGGGTCACCTCCAAGCTTTAACAGAAGACACCCTTATAAAGTGCCAGTATAACAATGGTAGCTATAAGTCTGATACAGGGGATTAGGGTGTGAACCACACCCTCTGAGGTGTTACATCACTCTATCCATTCCATACCCACATATAGGGGTGCTACCTATTGAAATGATAGCAGTGTATAAGATAGGTTATGTTTGGGTTAATAAATGGAAACCATCCTGCACTGTAATAGCAGGGCAGAGGATTGTCCTGTGCAGTGTTTAATTTAATTTAATTTAATTTTTTTACAAAATACTACTTAATGTTTACATTTGTTCAAAGATGTTAACATATGCTGAATTTTATTCCTGCAGTCCTTTTTACGGGAACCATAAAACCACTTCTGTAAAAAGTACCTTAGTAAAGTCTTTCATAAGTATATTGTGACCTTTTTCACTTGTGGTAGGATATGGATAGTTTTTCGACCTTGTAGTAAAGAATGTAACTGGAAACTAAAATTGTTTGAATTGAAAGCAGTGAGAGAAACTTTAATTTGTTATTAATTCACTTAGATGTGTATACATACCATGCACATGGTCTATCATGCTGTAGTGTGAGTGAGCCATACTTGCCAGTTATGTATATTTATGAGCTAAGCACAGATCACCCACAGCAAGCTAAATACATTTATGCTTGCAAGAGGTAACGCACATTTGCTCTGCAGTGTGATTCATAATGATGACCTATGGTAGTCTTATTAAAAGTAACAACTCTATTTCCGAAAAATGAAAAATGTTTGATGCGCAGTGTAAGTACCCCACAAGTAACATTGCTTGCATCAAGAATTATATGCGTAACTGTTTTTTTACTGTTACTAAATGAATATCATGACACATACTTGTGAACTAACTGCTACCACATTGACTGCACAGCCTTTTGCTATGCACAATCTTGCCAGAGGGGTTGACATGCTGGTGTCATCAGATGGCCACCACCACTATCATCTCTAGTTGGAGGAATGATAGCGATAGCTACACTGCTACTATCAGTGAATAAATATTGTGACTACACACCACACTGTGCATAATTATGTTGCTCACTATGCAGCAGGTAGTAACCATCATGCCAGGGTCATATTGAAAGGCACCTCCAGACTTGTCCAGGCATAGTAAATGGGATTTGAGCAGGCCAAACACATGCTCAATGATTACTCGTATCTGGGACAGGCTGGTGTTGAAGAGCTCCTCAGCATCTCCCTGGGGCTTATGGACTAGTGTCATTAGACAAAGTTTGAATGAATAGCCTGCATCATGTACAAAACAAACTAGGCATAACAAGAAATTATTCAATGCTACCTATTCTACTACTCTACAGATAATGAAACTGTTAAGAATTGGAGCATCATATACTTTGCACTTGCCAATTAGATGACCATGAGGAGTCCTACCATGCAGGAAGAGGTGGTAGAGTGAGCTTGTATGCCAGATATGGGATTTATGAGGATCACCAGGATGATGGAATGACATGGTGGTGATCCACCTACGTACATCACACAGTACCTGAAAGTTGATGGAATGGTGCCCTTTCTGTTCTGATGCCTTTGCCCTGTTGTCCAGATGGGGCCCTAATGGTGACAGGGGTGCAATCTGTTGCTTCTAGCACTGCAGGGAAGAGTGCGATCCCTTAGAAGGTATGCACAATATTGGCTTGGTCCTGAGGTGACACCAGGAAATAGATGTACTGATCCATATGTGCCAACTGAATACCAAAGAAGTGATGAAGTATCCTCAAGACAGACAGCCCATGCAATACCCAAAATGTCTACATTTTGTCTGTAAAAGGTCCTCATGGCAAGTATAGAGAGGGTTATACATATTTCAGTATCCACGGGTATAGGAAGGCCATGCAACCCCTCAGTCTCTGTCTTTGGGCCATGCAAACTCACCACATCCTGTGCTATATTCCAGTACACATAAAATATAGTCAAAAGGTCCTGACCAGCAAAGCTAAGATGGGTCAGCCTTTGCCTATATCTGTTTTTTTCTTGGCCAGTGAACGCTTCTGGGTGCACCTGGTTGTGATGAGGCCAAGATAAGCACCTCAGAAAAGGAGACAGCTAAGCTGACAACAAGTATAAGCATCTTCACAGATTGCAAAGTAGATAGAAGAGATGTAACTTCAGTTTTTATACACCTGTGCATGGAGCAGAAGAGAATAAAAAAGCAAATGTGAAAGGTGGGGAGAGCTGCTAATGTGCACAAATAGATGCAGATTTTTCACATATGCCTCACTTACATCTCATTATATCTTCATTTGCATAATACTTTCTCAAGATGGGCCTGAGAACTGCACCTAAGTGCAATTTCTGTCTATGAATCATAATTTAGCCACACTTAGGCATAGCAGGAAGTTGTGCTGGTTGTGCCTAAGTGTGACGACTATGAATAATGGCCTTTATTTCAGAAAAATCATTCACTGAGCAGCTTTCACTTAAATGTGTTAATGAATCAGTGTTTTAGAAAAACATAACTCCCCTTTGAAAACAGTCTGTATATGGTGGAAAAAGAAGTGACAGGGAAGCATTTATACTGTTATCTACACAGGACTCAAAGTGCATGTCTTCCATATCAGGTACATCACGCACCATTTTTCTAAGGTGTGTACAAACCTATGTTGCATCATACATTGGTGCGTGGGTAAAATGTAGTGATAGTAGGTGTCTATGATTGTTTAATTACATTTCTTATGGTACATTACAATACATGGACAGGCATGGTGGGTTTAACTTTCAGCCACTTGCGTTGAGAACCAAAACCAAAAACAAAAAACAATCAAGGGCAAAGACTCAAAATCTAAATACTGCCACTATTCACTTATAAAATTGATGAATAAAGTAATTTGTAATGCCATACAGTTCCTGAAGAATAAAACGTTTGGAACTGCAATATCTGGCTTTATTTAATGATTCTAGTTTATGTTTTCTCACAGTATTAAAAATCTTATGAGAGAGAGCAGAATTCTTTTTTAAAATATCTGTATGAAATTCTTACATTGTAGACAGTGATATATATATATATATATATATATATATATATATATATATATATATATGCATACAATAATAAACAGAAACTAAGCCATAGCAAACATTTTTTGTTTTCAAGCATTAAAGCATAAAATCAATCAGAGTAGGTTAGAGAAGACTGAGAAGTGAGAATGGAAAGAACAATGGGGGACACATTGAGTTTGGTATATTAGTTAAGGTGTTTACCTCACAAAAACAAAGTACAGGATCTGGTTCTCACCACTGAGGGACATTGGCTAGGCTTAAAATGACTCACAGGCTCACAAGGGCAGTTACTCTAGTACTTATCTATGAACTATGAACTTATGAAGTTTGTATAGGTATTTTATACCCCAAGCAGACTTGGAGAAATTTTACTCAGGTAGAATGCAAATGCTGGATGCGTGATAGGAGACAGATAGGTAATTGGGAATCCAATTTTTGGAATGTAATGAGTTGACAGATTTAAAAGAATCTAGACAGAGTATTTTGTCAGAAATGTTGCTGGAGTAAATGTTTGAAACTAAGGAAATTATTCTTTTGTGCTGGGATATAGGATATGAATTAACCAGGAATGGTAAGGCCTTCCTTATAATACTGTTGACTGCCCAAAAAGCAATTGCTAGGAAAAAAGTCAGGAAAATCTGAGTGGGATGGAGATATGGCTGTATTTGTTTTGATTTTTTACATATTGCATTATGTATTCTGCTTTTCAGTTCATGTTCTGTCTATTTTCACAGCGTTTGTTGCTTTTCATTCATTAAAGTCTGAGAATGTTTGTTTATTATGTTTAACAGATGAGTGAAAATTTAAACATAAATGTGGAGATGGCTTTAAAAGTGGTGGAAAACATATTAGAAAAACTGACAGCAAAAAAAATAGCTCTGTCAAATGTATGGAGTTCTTGGCATCTTCGTGGGGATAATAGCAAATCAGCCAAAAAACAGTGGAAGAAAGTGAAAGATCAAATTAAAAAGGTAGGCAATGCGTATTTATTTTTAAAATGCAGAAATATTCGTTTTATTTTACCTAAGCAGCTGTCTGCAGCTTGTACCAGTTATGTTTAATGCAGTTTTTTTAGCATAATTACAAGTAGTCTGTTGGGGTTATGTCTTGTGTGTGGAATAAAGCTACATGATAACAGTAGTATTGTGGGTCAAATGGAACAATGTCATCTGAATTTCAAGAAATATCTATAAATGTCAGAGTGAGTTTCAGCCCCAGTGGCAATATTGTTTCCTTTTGATGAGTAAGATCATTATAATATTATTTTGAATCTTCACTTAAATTTAGGTGGTACAGACTCTGAAGATCCTAGAAACAGAGCTGATGCTTGCTACCAAGGTTGATATAGGAGAGGATCTTCAAACAGTTCTAGCATTAATGAAAAAATTCAATCAACAGAAGTCACAGTTTCTGGTGAGTAGAAGTAAAATATAATTAAAGTACAAGTAAACTAGTAAAAGCAATAATAGAAATCAATTACATATTTTCTGCGTGATTAAGCTATGTTCATATTTATTTTGTTAAAACACGTTTGGCCAGTGTTTCTGGAATGCTGCCCCTCCCTATTGTGTTAACTGCAACAACCAGTGATCTTTCCCAATAGTATTTCACATTACCACATTCCATGCCATATGTAAATGTATCCTACTTTTTCCTGAGATTTTCAATATACATCTGTCGCATTGTAGATATATGAGCAAAGTAGATTTAAATGTTGTACATGTATTATAACTTAAGACTGACTAAGAAGTGTAATAAATTTTTTTGTATAGCTCTGTATGCTTCTAAAATCTTAACGTTGTCTACCCTTAATTTTTGCCTCAAACAATTTTATTACAGTTTTTCTTTCTTAAGACTAAATCAGTCTGCAGTAGCATAATAATTAAAATACTTTTAAATAAAATTGTGATTATCACAGAAGATTCTGGAAAAGCATCCAAACCAGGAGTGTATGTTTCAAACAGTATCGAACATGCCAGGGCCAAACTTAAGCACTGTTACCAGTAAACCTATGACTGAGTAGCCATATCAAATTAAGATAATACTTTTATTAGCATAAGTGTTTAATTGTTTAGAGTGTGTGCTTGAGATGATAATAGTATGCCATATGGAAGCCAAAATACCTGTTGGGTAATTGGGCAAGGCCATTTGTCCAACATGCTCTGTTTTTCAATCAGATACATTTACTTAAGTGAAGATCACAGAAACTGCTTTTACACTTTCTCTAAATGGTAGCATTCTTTAAGATGTATAGCTCTCAACCTTCTATACACAAAATGAAGAACACCAGCCCTCATAATCTGGAACAAAAGAGCAAAATGTGGAACACATATTAATGACTTACTAACAACGTCAACTAGGAAGGTCACGAGATGGTTAAAATATGCTGGTTTTACTTAAAAAAAAAGATGTTTTAATGAATTATTATGATTCATTTCTATTTACCATGGGTATCAGTTAAAAAATTTCTCACACAGAATGTGTGTCAGACCCTTTCAATGTGCCACTTCAAGGATCATGAACTTTTTAAGACCCCAAATGAGATACATTCCTTGTAATGAGGTACACTTGAGAGGTATGTAAGATGACTATATTATTTGATGGGTAAAGGAGCCCCATTCCCCACAGAAGTGGTGGATGACAAAGCTCTCCACATAAAATTAAGATTTGCTGCTTATTTAAAAGATACTTTTGTTCACATAGCTGAATTGTATTCTCTGACACATTTGCTAATTTGGGGTTGGTTCTGATGAATCAAGCCTAAGAATACTACAATTACTTTAGACATTTTACTTCTTCGGATGCAAAGAAAGGTGTGTAATGTGAGAAGGTGTCACAGTCATGGAAGAATGGTTGGATAATGATTATTGTTAACATAATGAAACTATTATGAGTCTACATTAATACTTTTCAGTATTTTAACAGCTTTTTCTATAATCTTTATAGGAATATGAATCAATAAATGCATGAAAACTTTAATTTCTTGCCTAGCAAATAATTTTCACAGTAATGCAACATCTGCCTCTGAGATATAAGAATGTATGAATTACAAAAATGGCAGATATCCAAATGATGAGGCATTTGTCATAAAATTAAATGTATATGTTTGATTTCATTGACTGCAGTTTTTATGTCGGTGCTTCCATGTATGCTTCTATGGTCAAGACAAACTCAGGTTTAAAACTTGCAAGTCATTGTAAGAACATAAATTCACATAAGCATTGTAAAATCTTGTTTGAAGATATAAAATGCAAAAAAAAACTGAAGTGGATATGAAGAACACATTCTGAGGCATCACTGGGGGTTCTTAAATATGCCTATATGGTAAGTCTTTAGTCTGTATAATGAAAACTACAAGGTTACGTAAGTAGCATTATGTATATGATCTTAATACTTAGTCCTCTTGCCATATGTTTCTGCATTATGAACGCAGTTAATGAAATGATTTCAAGTCTCACCTAAATGTGACTATACAGTGATGACAGCATCACATTTTAGGGTCAAAACTGTACAGCCAGTCATCGCTCATTTTATAAAGTGCAGATAATAATAAGTAGCAAAGTTTCAAAACTTCATATTTTCTAATATCGACCCCTATTCAGCGAAAGCTGAAAATATCGAACATACAGAATAGCAAATTTTTTCCTAGGGAAAAATTTTGCTGTTTCAAAACACATACACACAACACAAGCACACCAAACAAACAGCAATTCAATCTTACACCTAACCCTACACTAAACTATACACACACACCACTAACTATCCACTTACCTTAACCCAAACCCTAACCCTAAGGTCCATCACTATCGCACACTCAACTCACTCTCGCCCTAACCCTAACTCGCCTACCCCGCCCTAGCCCTCACATCCACACAATCGCACACTTACCTGACCCGCGCCCTAACCCTAACTCACCTAACCCGCCCTAACCCTCACATCCACACAATCGCACACATACCTAACCTCCACCCTAACCCTAACTCACCTAACCCGCCCTAACCCTCACGTCTACACAATCACACACATACCTAACCCGCACCCTAACCCTAACTAACCTAACCCGCACTCAATCACACACTTACCTGACCTGACTCGTAACTTTCCACAACAGCGCTGAAAATACCGAAGCAACAGAAACGGACAACAGAATTCTTTCCCTGTTGCTTCGATATTTTCAGCTTTCGCTGAATAGGGGTCGATATTAGAACATTTGAAGTTTTTTAACTTCAGTGTTCTAATGTAGACCTGTAGCAAAGATGTATGTCAGAAAATCAAAGTACTAAATTAAATACTTTAAAAATGTTATCCCCTCTAGCACTTCTGAATTTGCAGTTTTATTCCGTAAACCAGTGATGCCAACATTCTCTTAAATCTTATAGAAAGGACTCTTCCAAGTATAAATACAGTTTGGGGGTGATACAGAGTCCCTAGTCTCGGATAGCATGTCTGCATGTAATGGTGGGCTGATCTTTGTTTAAATATATTAGTAGTGAATGTTTCTTTTTTAAGAAAACAAAATATAGTTATGGTGATGTTTCTGTATATTATACTGTGGAAAATTAGCAGAGAGAGCACCCCCATTTTTTTTCTGAATTGCAAACATCTATATTTATTATTTATTTATTTTTAACAAATCAGGTACAGAATAAGAAAGCTATTCATTTTGTTAAGTATTAGATAATGAGGTCTTGAGTATTCAGTGCCTGTTTTATGAATATGAAGTTACTGTAACTGAGAGGACAGCAGAGCTGGAAGATATGTTACTATTTAGCTGTTTAGTATGCTAAATCCTGTTGTGCTGTGGAGGTAAGGCTGAACAGTGTACCAGGATAGGAAGAAGGAAAATATAAAGGCATGGGCTAGCTCTACCTTTTAAGGAAAAGTCATGTTACATGACAATTACTCCATATGAATGAGAACCCGCATATTGTTGTGTATTGCTTTCATCCTTTACCAAACAGTCTGTTGCTGGGAATTATATACTGCGCTTGTTATTGATATATCTCTAATGTTTTGTTATCATTACCATTAACATGCATGCATTTTGAGGCCTACATGTGTGCATATTTACATATACTGCTAGGTAATAGGATAATGTGTCACTGTGATCACAAAGTATGTTGTGGTAAGAGTTCAGCCCTATTTCATTATTCTGAGCCCTTTAGTTTTGTGTATATTGAGGCCATTCAGAACTTCTTTCTAGTTGTGCAACCAGCTGTAACACAAAGACAAATGAAATGTATAATATATCATATTCTGCTCTCTGTTACATATCATGCTGTTGTGCCATTGCAAATGCCATAGTAAGGCTGCACAGCTGTAAATGTATAGTAAACAGTTTAGGTTCATGTTCCAAACTACTATTTTCATATTTAACTTTTTGTATTTTACATATGCTACAGATGTATAGAAATATAACTACATTCTGTAAAGAGGAATCAAAATATATCACAGGAAAAAGAATACAGAATTGTCAGACAAGGCTAGAAGTGTTCAGTAGTCTTAATCAGTTATAGACCCCCACATTTAATGTATGTCAGAAAAGATTGCAAAGTATTTGTACTATACCATATACAACAATGTTTTATTATTTGTACTATACTAATACTAAAATGTTTTATAGGATCTAAATTACTTCATCAAGTTGAAGATTCATTTACTGCAACTCAATGGAGAAAAATGTTAGAAATCACTATAGCAAACCTAGAAAAAAAGGTACAAATGTGGGTCCTGTTTGTGAGCATGTTTGTAGATTTGCTGGAGTGAGTTCAGAGTTTTGGGTTGATGAGCTGCCTGCCACTTGATTAATATATATATATATATATATATATATATATATATATATATATATATATATATATAAATACATACATATATATATATATATATATATATATATATATATATATATATATATACATATATAGATATAGGTGTTTTTATATATATATATATATATATATATATATATATATATATATATATATATATATATATATATATATATATATATATATATATATATATATATATATATATATATATATATAATATGCATATTATATATATATAGATCTATATATGCACATATATGTGTGTGCATCTCTCTCTCTCTCTCTCTCTCTCTATATATATATATATATATATATATATATATATATATGTGTGTGTGTGTGTGTGTGGGTCTATGTTGATTAACTGAAAGACCACTTACCCGAATTCCATTTGGAAAAGACGACTTCAACAAAAGCTGAAAATTCCGAAACCACAAAGCACCAAACTTCTTTCACTGGAAAACAAACCTCTTGGCTACCAGGGTAAAATAAAACACACAAAAATTAAACCCACCCAAGTAGAGGCTTCACCCCTCACACCCCCCCAACTAAATATACCAACTCCAAGATCGCACTACCCAGTGGAAAAGGGCAAAGTTCACCATGGTGGCCAAGTGGTTTGTTTCCCTGTGAAAGAACTTCAGTGCTTTGTGGTTTTGGAATTTTCAGGTTTCGTTGACGTCATCTTGGCCAAATATATATATATATATATATATATATATATATATATATATATATATATATGGGTTACCTTTAGTACGTCGACAGCCCATTACATCAAATTCCACTTCACCAACGTGGCAGAATATTGACAAATGAAGAACCGAAGTTTCCTGCATGGTAAGTTACCATTTGGCCATCCAGAACTGAAAAATTGCCATTAAAACAACTACATAAATGTGTGGGGCTATGCCCCCCACATACCCCTACATGGAAGGCTTCACTCCCCACCCCCAACTTAATATTCCAACTATGTATATATATATATATATATATATATATATATATATATATATATATATATATATACCATGCACTTTGCTGTGTACACAATGCACATGTGGATGGCATGTAAAGCTCTTGGCACTCATAATAACTGATTACAGTGTGTTAGCACTACAGTTGACTGATGTTTAGTCAACTGCAGCACTGTACTGGTGAGTTCCCTTTGATCAAAATTTTGTGACAGTGGAGTTAGGCTATATTAGTAACTGGGTGTTGTGGTAAATCTCCTACATGAAGAATGTGGGTGTAGAGCCCCCTGTTTAAATGCTTTTCATTTGTTTGTATAGTTTAGTAGCATTTCCTCATCGTTTGTTACGTTTATGCTATAGTAATGTGACTTGACAGATATATTTGCAGATTACGGGTAATTGCAGGATGTATGGTGGAACTGCGTGAAATGTCTGTTACAAGAAATGAATCATATGGAGATGTTTTGTTAACTTGTTTAGATTTCTGCTGCTTGGGTGAGTACTGTTAGCTGTACATGTGTAGCATGGAGAGAATAGTTTAAGAAGCTCATCAGTGTAACACAGGGTTACAATATGATATAGTGGAGAGTTTTCTAAAAGTGATGGAATATAGAGAAGGGAGTGTTTTTACTTTGTATTTAAGAGTTTTGCTCATGAATGTTGGTTGGCAGTCAGATAAGGAGACCTTGTAAGTTTGGTTTTGTGATTGTGTTTCTTGTGTTTCATTATAGTGCTTGCATGACGTTTGCTTTAGTGAATGGGAATTGTTCAATGTGTTAAATATTGACTGTTGTAGTAGTCAAAAAGAAAAATAAAGTGAAGCGAGACTTCTAACTGTGTGATACCTTAAACCTCCTGCATCAGACGCCTCATGGGATATATGCAAATCAACCCTTAAGGATATCAGGCATTTCAGCTAAATGGCAATTCTGAATGTCCATGACTTTTTCTTTTACTTTCATTTTTAAATCTATTTATGGATAATTTCAGGCCATTAAAGCCAAACCCCTCTAGCTGTAGACATGCATGTTTCTGCCTTCTTATGACATCATCAGTAAATATACTTTAAAAATGATCAAATGATGATGTAGGTTCAGGTTAAGGCACTTTAATCTTGCAGCAAGGAGACAAAAACATGTTAATACAGAGTTTGTCTAACCAGAAACAGGAAATACATTCATTTTTATAGGTTATCAAATTAATCCTGTCCTACCATGCTGACGTAACGAATTACCACCTTTTGGTCATCATCTGCTGACCATCTTTCCCATGATTTTCTGCTGATTTAAACAATTTTTATGTGAAACATCCTGAGGAAAACAACATGGCCTTGGTTACTTTCAGTTAGATACTTGTTATGTTACATTCAAGATACTATAGCTAAATCGAACACAATGCTAGCAGTTCATTTCTCTGAAAAGCCTTTGTCTAACTTATCTCTAAACTACTGCAGCTGCAGAGGTTCCCATCCTCTGAACAAAGCTGTCTGTCTGGAATCATTACATTTATTCAATGGTATACTGTCTATTCATATGCTTCTGACCTAGCAGATTAACAACTGCTTTTCAAGTACATTTCCACAAGGCATAAACAAGAATATTGCTGTGATAGCAGTTACTAGGTCAGAGGGCAACTTGCAAGTTTCAGTAAGCATGCTGCAGTTTCAATAAGGATTATTTTCGGCCTTATATGAAACTCAATTTATAAAAATCACAGTGCATAAGAAATAGAATGAAAAGCATATTAAAAACACTTGATTATTAATTTGTTATTAAGCAAACACATATTAATACATATTTTTCTAACATCTCCCTCATGTTAATACTTTTTATTCTATTTTCAAAAAAGGATAAACAGTTTGCTTCTTTTCCTAACCTCTTCAATTTAGGATTTACAGTTAAGAAAGCCATTTAGTTTAAATTTCTATGAAAGCGTCTCACATTCTAGCAGCTCTTCAAATTCAGTACTTTGATACATAGTTTCAGATACGGATATATCTATTAATTCCTTAATTAACTTCTTCATGCAGGGGATTCTGCAACAAATACAAGCTCCTATTAGGAGTAAACCTACCCCAATAGCAATCAGTATGTTCATAAAGATGGAATCCCACTCCCCCAAAAGCATTCTGAAAAAACTCTGTCAGAGGGTTTGGGCCTGGTTTGGTCATGGCTGACACTTGCTGAATCACCTTGAGATGATCGTTTATCTCATGCTGATGGTCAGGAATAAACGCACAGCATTCTTCTTTGATTAAAGCGGAAGTCCCACCTCTCGCCATTAGGGTGAAGTCAAGAGCCATTCAGTTTTGAAGCACTACAGTTCTCATGACATTCAGTTCATCAGTTATCAGTTCAAGGGCAGAGAAAGTTGCATTACTCATTATTTCGAGAAGTTTAGACAGTTTTCGTAGTTCCCATATTGATTTAACTCCGCCATACATGGGTGATATACCTGCCCAGGATATAACAGCATCGCTCAAGTCCATGTGCACAAGTTTGGTTCCCACATTACGATGGCCTTTCTACCCCGCTTCGATTCATCCCACTGGATTCTCCGGTTTCTTAACAGTCTTTTTGGTTACGTCTCGAGTATTTCGAATACTCCCTTGAGGCAAGGCTGCAGTGTGTCGGATGGCCGGAACCAGGTATCCCAAAAAACAACTGCCAGACCAATTCTCAGGTAACCATTTATATGCCTTTTTCCCACATACAAAATAACAGTCCTCTACTTTTGTCATTACTTTGTTACGAAATGACTGCCCTGCATGAAACATTTTGTTATCTATCACTGGTAGCTGTTTGAAAAGTACAGGATTGTGCTGTACCTGATCAAGAGTTTTATGCATAGATTTCAAAAATGAGTCATAATCTGTACTACAAGATCCACTCAAATCATTTGGTTTTCTATAACATTTGTACTGTACAGTAACATTACATTTACTCCACCCAACCTGGATGGAGTCATTTTTATAAAAACATACAATTCCTTTTTGTGTCACAGGCAAATACAGTGCTACCTTATCTTGTGCTTTAATAGCAACTGTGTCAAAAAACAGATTTTCCGAGGTCTCATTGACCCCTAGGGGGATAGCAGTTATTAACAACCCCCCGTATGCTGTTGGTATGGCCGTCCAGACCCAGCAGTTCGAAACATTGAAAGTCTCTGCGTATACACGTGTAATTGCCTGATAAGTGTTAAAGTTCGGATGCCAGTCTATGTTTGGTTCATTACGTCTAATCAGTTCAACCTTTGTGGCAGGAAAAAAGTATTTCCACAGCAAAAAGAACAGTGTGATCAATATTGCAACAAAAACAATCATACAAGTTTTCTGAAATTGTTCAGTGTCTCTACTCACTTTGTTCTTGTTGTGCAACAGTAACAAGGTTTTTGTCCAGTTCAAAGTTTTTAACCAGTTTACAGTGTGTCAAATGGATCCAAGAAGCTCGTTCCACGATTTTGACTGCGGTGGGTGTTGACAGCAGTACCTGGTACGGACCTTCCCACTTCGGAGAGCTCCAATTCTTCCATTTCGTAATTTTCACACAGACCCAAGTGCCTGGGGCTACTGGTGCTTCCGATTTCGGTTGCTCTTTATCTGAAACAGAATTTAACTGCAAAAGTTTGTTATTCAAAAATCTCCTCATATATCCTGCAAGTAAACTGTCAGCCTCCTGCTCTGTAGACATGAAAGGTTTCCACTGAGGTGTATAATATGCCCTCCCAAACAAAGTTTCTAAAGGAGTTAATCCCTTTACATTTGGAACAGTTTTCATACTCAACAGTGCCAAAGGTAAACAGTGCACCCAATTTTTCTGTGTTTCTTCTATCAATTTCCTAAGTCTATTCTTCAGTACCCCATTGTGCCTCTCTACTAGTCCTGCAGATTGGGGGTGATACACACAGTGATTCTTTAACGATATTCCGAAGTAACGACTAAGTTACTGAATTGTTTGGTTCACGAAATGTGTCCCGTTATCACTATAAATTTTTTCCGGTATCCTAAATCTGGGTATAATTTCTTTAACAAGGACCTTTGCAACCGTAGCTGCATCTGGGTTTTTAGTTGGAAATGCTTCTACCCATTTGGAAAACATGTCTATAATAACTAAACAGTATTTCTTATTCTCACATTTATTAAATTCTATGAAGTCCATACAAATGGTATGGAACGGATATGGTGGTGTTGGAAAATTCCCTCGCTTGGGCTTCAATGCCCCTTGTGCATGATGCTTGTTACAAACATGGCATACTGCACAAAATTTTTTTGTAAACCCATAGTTTGTAAACACTCGATTCACTAACTGTACCATCCCCCTTGTTGAGACATGGCTTTGCCCATGGCTCAACAATGCTGCATATCTAAATAAATTAGATGGCAAAATTGGTTTCTTTTCCTTGGAGATGTACAGTCCCTTCTCGAGGATTGCTCCTCGTTTTATCCACTTTTGTTTCTCAAGATTTGTAGTAAGTGTCTGCATTGTTTTTAACATTTCTAAATCTAAAGTCTCTAAGGGTTGTAATTCCTCTCTCAAAAGAAAAGTTTCTGTGGCTGAAGCTGCCTGCTTTGCAGCTGTATCAGCCCGTGCATTACCTTTTGAAATTCTATCCTGTTGTTTTGTATGAGCTACGCATTTGCAAATAGCTACTTTCTTAGGTAACCGAATTGAATCTAACAAGTCTAAAATAAGTTGCGCATGATTAATCGGTTTACCAGTAGATGTTATCATTCCTCTATTTTTCCACTGTTGCGGAAAAACATGTACAGTAGAAAAAGCATACTGACTGTCAGTATAAATATTCACTTTCTTACCTTTTGCTAAGGTACATGCCCTTGTTAGGGCAATCAATTCTGCTGCTTGTGCAGATAAGTTGTGTGGCAAAGATTTTGCTTCTAAAGTTTCAGTATCTGAAACGACTGCATACCCCACTAGGTTCTGTCCTGTAGGACTCCTCCTGCATGAGCCATCCACATAGCATGTCACCTCGGCATCATCCAAGGGAACATCCGTAAGGTCTTGTCTAGGTAGTGTCTTTTGCTCAATCTCCTGCAGGCAGCAGTGTGGTTTGCCATCTACAGGGGTTGGAAGCAAAGTTGACGGATTCAAAGTTGTGCATCGTTCAATTGTCATATGAGGTTGGCCCAACAGAATGGTCATACCGGAAAGATGCCTCGCTGGAGAAAGATATGCTACTTTTTCTTGCAGTAGAATAATTGCGACTGCATGAGGCACTCTCAATGTGAGAGGGTGGAATAATACTACTGAGGCTGAAGCCTGCACCGCCATTGTAGCTGCAACTACTGCTTGTACACAGTGGGGCAAAGACTGCGCCACTGGATCTAACTGTGATGAATAATAAGCTATGGGGCATTGTTTGTCCCCATGTTGCTGTGTCAACACTGATGTCATATAACTTTGCTTACAATCTACAGTTTGAATAAACTGCTTGTTATAGTTTGGTAATCCTAAAACTAAGGATGATGCTATCAATTGTTTCAGCTTACAGAAAGCTGCTTCTGCTTCAGGTGTCCATTGTAATAAATCCTGTGCAGCCATCGGCTTTTTAAATATTAAATCAGCTAGTGGAGCAGATTCCAAAGCATAGTTTGGTATCCAACTCCGACAAAAATTAGTAGTTCCCAGGAAGGACATCATTTCCTTCTTGGTAGTTGGTCTAGGCGCTTGTAAAATCGCTGTTTTTCTGTCTTCATCTAATATTCTACCTTCTTTGGATATTACATATCCTAAGTATTTAACTTGTTTACTCCAAAGCTGTAACTTGTCTTCTTTGTGACCTTGAGTAGCTAAGAATTGTAACAAAGCTATCGTGTCTTCTTTGCATTCTTGCTGGGTGGGGGCTGTCAGCAAAATGTCGTCTACATAAAGTAGAATCTGACTACCTTTCAGTGGGATAAATCCCACCAGGTTGCTTGCCATTTCTTGTGCAAATATCGTTGGAATTTCACAATACCCCTGCGGCAATCTGGTATATGTATACCGCTTTCCCTGAAATGTAAATGCAAACCAATATTGGCTGTCAGGGTGTATCTGTATCGAGAAAAATGCATTACTTATATCTACCACTGAAAAATATTGCTGTTCTGGCTTTAAATCATTCAGTAAGGTGTGTGGATCTGGCACCGTTGGTGCTCTAGGTACAACTGCATTGTTCACTGCTTGTAAGTCTTGGACCATACGCCATTCCCTGTTTGCTTTCTTGACAGGAAATAAGGGTGTGTTACATGGTGAATCAGGGGATTCTATTAAGACTCCTTCCTTGAGTAAGGCTGCTATGATAGGTTTGATTCCTACCTCTGCATCCTTTCTCAAGGGATACTGTCTTTTCTGGGGTCTAAAAGCTGACTTTGGCATTATGGTAATTGGTCCTGCTGTTCGTATTAATCCTACATCTGATTTTCCTACTGACCAGAGAATGTCTGGTATGTCTCGCAAGGCTTTTTCTTCTTCTTCTAATAATAGTAATACTCAGCTATCCTCACTAGCCTGTGAGTGTACAGCTGGGTGTGTCTGTGTGGATCCAATTCAATTTCTGTTTCTGTACTCCTTGTTCTTAGAGTTCTAGTTCTGTCTGTTTTTCCCACCTCGTGACTTTCTCACCTAAGTCTGCCCATTTTAGAGTTTTATTCTTAGTCAAACTAACATGGGGCAGTCGATTAGATTTGCAGAGTGTCAAAAATTCCTGGGGCAATGAACAGCTTGCTACACTGTTCCCTTCTGTATCCCAGTACAAATTTCGCAATACCAGCCTATTTGCATGGTTCTGAAACAATTCTAGTTCATAATCTTTATCAGGACCTGGTCTATTACAGTAATATTAAGTACAATGCAACAAATGCTGTTTGTTAATGTCGTGGGAGGGGAACTTGCTGATAGCTACATTCATTAGTTCCTCGGTTACTGCCCCTGGACCAGTTGTAACCAAGACCTGGCTGTACCAATAATGCATTTCACCCTCCAGTCGCACTACAAAAGTGCCCATTTGTCACTGTGCTTCCATACCCTGCATGGTTGGAACTACTGCTATGCCAAATATCTGCATTAAATCTCTACCCAAAAGATTCACTGGGCATTTTGCAGAAACTACAATTTTACTTTTCTGTGTCATCCCTGTAGCAGTGTCTATTATTGTAATCTCACGGGAGAGTGGCTCCCGATATAGCTGTCCATTGGCTGCTTTCACTAGTATATAGTCTGGTGATTCTGTATCTTTCGGTAGTTTGGAAGCCCCTGAGTCACACAAGAATTTAACTTCCCTCCCCTCCACCAGAAGCACCACTTCCGGTTTTGTATCTGCTACGTAAAGGTCTAAGCTCAAAAGAGCTAGGTCCAAAATTTCATTTTCTTCTATGTCTGTGTATTCATATACATCCTCTACCCTTGTGTCACATCCTCTTCACCTGCTATCACATTCACACTTACCTTTTCCTGCTCACTTTCACTCAATGATTCCTGACTATCACATAGTCATTCCTCATCTTCCTTATTTTAGTAGTCGCCTTCTTATTTAGCCTGCAATCCCTTGCTAAATGTCCTTTTTTCCCACACTTAAAACACTCACCCTTTTTCTTTCTTTCTTCAAAATCTTCTGATCGTTTGTCAGATTGTTTATTTCCCTGGGGATTTTTCTTACCCTTTTTCCCAGTTTGTACTACAAATACTTCTGACCCATCTTCTGCTGAAAATACTTGGGTTTTCTTTTTCTTTTTACTATTAAAATGTATTTCTGCATGTCTAGCATATTCAAGTAAGGCTTGTAACTTACTTGTTCGATGATCTATCATATGCTTCATAATGAAGCTACTAATAGGTGCAATGCACCCTTTCAAAAATGCGTTTTTCAATTGTTGTTCATACGGGGAATCATTCGCTTGATTTTCAGGAACTGTCATGCCACTATGATTGTTAAAGCATTCTAATAATCTGGCATAGTACCCATCTACTGTTTCTTTTTCCTGTTGTATACATTGATTAATACAAGTCCAATCAGCCCTAGGCTTCCACTTTTCAGAGATCCGGTCTGTCAGACCTTTCACTCTGCCATCTAGTTCTGCGTCAGTGTGTGGGAGTGGTCTAAGTTGTGCATCACGAGGATTCCAGCTGCCACAAATCATGTGCCAATCTGGACCTACAATTTGTCTAACTACTTTTTCTACTTCCTCTCCATTTAAATGGTAACTTAATCTCATACCTTGTAAATCTTCTAAAAACTTCCTAAAATTAACTTTTGGGTGGGGAATACCTTCTGTGGCTTTCCAGATATCTTCCAGTGTCCACGGTCTATAAACTAAAAGAGTCGGGTCTTGTCCTGCCTGTCCTGCCTGAGGATTCGGTACTTCTATGAGCGAACATATCTCTTCTTCGCTCATAGCTTGTGATGCTCTATTTAACTCATTTAATTCAATTTCCCTCCTCAAGTCGCATGTTCGAGACCTGGTCTCGATGGGATCCCTGACAAACGTTTGTGCTTTTGCAGGGACAGCTGGGTATAACGGAGGTGGATCAGTACGTCCACTCGCTTCATATTCTGGTAACGGAAGTGGAGGGGGTGAAGGAGGGGCCGTCAGTATTACTAAATTATTATCTTCTTTGTCTAAAAACATCATTTTTGAATTTTTAATTCTTTGCTCTCTATGATTTGCTTCCTCAAGCCACCTGTGCGCCTGAGGGACTAATAATTGTCTCTGCTTTTTCAATTTGCCTTTCACGTCTATTTTTAACTGTTTTACAAGTTTCATGAATGCAAGTTTATCTAAATTACCCTCGAATTTGTACTTATCGACCCATTTGGTATAATATTTAACATTATCGGAACGCTGTAATTGCATATACTTTGCGTCTTCAGTTAGGGGCGTGTCCCGGGAACTTTTTGTGCACTGATTTCCCATTGGTGTCTTAGCTAAGCTGTAAATTGTACGTAACCCTTTCTATCACATGGTACCACAAATCTACACCTTTTTCACAGTTTATCTAGAATAACTGTCTACCTATTCTGTTTCCCTGATCTATGACAAAAAACAGTAATACCTTCTTCTGTCTCTAATTTGTATAAGCAATTTACCTGACAAAAAAAGAATAATTCTGTAACTAGTCCCTGATCTTGAAACAAAAATAAGGTAATTCTTCCTTACCTGACCCTCCGTGAGTTGATCCACTGGATCGTTGACTCGTCCTCCAATCCCAGATCTGAAACAGTGGCTGGCCTCTTTCGAACGACAATTCAGTCGGAGGTCTTTCAAAGCAAAAGAGCCGATTTGGCCTCTTCTCCGTACGGATGCATGCCACCGGGCCCAATTCTGACCTAGGTCCAGAGCGAGAGGTACATTATCCGGCCCAAAGGACCAATCTGTCAAAGGAAAAATATACTTTAAAAATGATCAAAACACGGTAGGTTCAGGTTAAGGCACTTTAATCTTGCAGCAAGGAGACAAAAACGTGCTAATACAGAGTTTGTCTAACCAGAAACAGGAAATGCATTCATTTTTATAGGTTATCAAATTAATCCTGTCCTACCATGCTGACGTAACGAATTACCACCTTTTGGTCATCATCTGCTGACCATCTTTCCCATGATTTTCTGCTGATTTAAACAATTTTTATGTGAAACATCCTGAGGAAAACAACATGGCCTTGGTTACTTTCAGTTAGATACTTGTTATGTTACATTCAAGATACTATAGCTAAATCGAACACAATGCTAGCAGTTCATTTCTCTAAAAAGCCTTTGTCTAACTTATCTCTAAACTACTGCAGCTGCAGAGGTTCCCATCCTCTGAACAAAGCTGTCTGTCTGGAATCATTACATTTATTCAATGGTATATTGTCTATTCATATGCTTCTGACCTAGCAGATTAACACCTGCTTTTCAAGTACATTTCCACAAGGCATAAATAAGAATATTGCTGTGCTAACAGTTACTAGGTCAGAGGGCAACTTGCAAGTTTCAGTAAGCATGCTGCAGTTTCAATAAGGATTATTTTCGGCCTCATATGAAACTCAATTTATAAAAATCACAGTGCATAAGAAATAGAATGAAAAGCATATTAAAAACACTTGATTATTAATTTGTTATTAAGCAAACACATATTAATACATATTTTTCTAACAGGATAATTTCAGGCCATTAAAGCCAAACCCCTCTAGCTGTAGACATGCATGTTTCTGCCTTCTTATAACATCATCAGTACATCATAAGATGAATGTTTGCCCTTTGGAAACACAGGGTTGTCAAACACAGCTGATATCCATAAACATTAGGGTATCTACAAAATATCCCAACTAACAAACTAAAACAAATAATAAAAAGGTCACACAGATAACCAACTGGTTAAAAGACAAAAAGAAAAATCTAGCGAAGTTAGAATTCTCACTGTGTGATACCTTAAACCTCTTGCATCAGAGGCCTCATGGGACTAAAACAAAGAGTAAAAAGGTCACACAGATAACCAACTGGTTAAATAGACTTAAAAATGAAAGTAAAAGAAAAAGTCATGGACATTCAGAATTAATCAATCAGGATATGGGAGCCTCCAGACTGATCCTGTCTCAGTTTGGATTTGTCATGGGCAGGTCATGTTTACTCAACTTGGTAGATTTCTTTTTGAAAAGGTCACCAAAGCACAGGACAAAGGCAAAATGGTGCACACCACATACCTCGACCAGGCCAAAGCTTTGGACACAATTCCTCATTCAGGTATAGTAGAAAAGCTAAATAAACTGGGAATCAACCTCCTGTGTTACAAGGTGGTTTGCCAACTGAATCATAGATAGGTAACAAATAATCAGATAGGGGAAGTTACCTCCACAAAGAGAACAGTCACCAGTGGAGTCCTCCAGGGTTCTGTGCTGGGACATCTCCTGTTTAGCTTCTACTTTTCTGAAGTAAAAGACAATACCAAAGGGCTGCAGTTGACTAAGGTTGCACATGACTGTACGCTAGGAGCAGTCATTTAACCCCCAAATGACTTAGCCATCTTACAGGATGGTTTGTCTCAATTAAATTACTGGTGTCAAAATCATGGACTGAAATTAAATGCCAAAAAATGTATTACTGTATCCTTTATAAAGTCATCTACCCCAGGGAACTTCCACATTGACAATATGCCCCTAAGAGTTGACCCAGTTGTCTGAAATTTGGGAACTTATGTGGACAGTCACCTAACTTTTGACCAACATGTGCCTGTTGTTGTAAGAAAGTCCTTCTATATTGCCTAAACAAACAGACAATGTCTAGATCTAGGGATCTATTTATTGCCCTTTGTGTCAGTCATTGAATAATATCAGTCCAGATACATGCAACAACAGGAATGTCCACAGAGATACCTTTATTAAAGGGATACAAGGCCTAAGCAACTTGTCCTACATGAACCAACTCAAAGCCCTGTCACTATAATCGGTATCCTACAAACTACTAAAAGGTGACCTGTTTTTGGCATACAAGGCATCCTCTGACTCATTAGTAATGGATTTACTGCACATAAGCAAATTAGATGGCATCAGAAATACTTGGTCTGGGGATCTAAACCTCTTCTGCAACTTCAACAGAGCCATTTGGAAGGAAAGATACATCTTGCAGAGGATATTGCTGTTGTGGAACAGACTCCCCATCCACATAAAACAAAGTTTAACAGAAATTTACCCCAGGACTGCCCACTGTACTATTAATGGGCAGAAGCAGCTCCTAACTCCTTTATCCCATGTATGGGTCCCATCAAATTATCTATTGTATGAGCCCAAGTATTCTCATTAAGGGTAATATATAATTATTGATAAATAAAATGCAAAACAAGGTGGCTAAAAGCAGTAAAACATAATTTTAATACCCTGTAAGCGCTTTCACATCAAATGATGCTTCCTCAAACCATTACAAAACACTCATCACATCACTCTATATATATATGTATATGAAACAATTCATCAATTAAACAATTAGAGCAATCAAGATCTTAAAGTCAACTCACATCGCTAACTCCAAGTAATATCTCGTATATACATACCGATACATAAAAAAATGCATATATCCATAAAAAAACAGTAATATATATATATATATATATATATATATATATATATATATATATATATATAAATATATATATATAAAAAACTGTATAATGACTGCATATATAAGAAAAAATTACTAAGTAAAACACATACAATTCATATAATGCATTTATCATCTCAAGGGTCTAGCTTTTAAGTGTGGTTTAATGGAAGCCCTATCATTAAAACCAGGGATTCTGTCTGCTTCCAGTTCCAAAATCCACCTTAATTCACGCTGTTCTGTTAAATTCTTCAAATCTCCTAATCTTAGACTAGATCTAAAACATTCTGTTACTCTAAAACTGAATCTATGTGTATAATTAAACATGACTGAGTGTTTAGCAAGCGCACTTCTTTCTATAGCATGATTCCTTATAGCTGCCAGATGTTCTCTAACTCATTCCCTCAACGTCCTATTTGTCATCCCTACATAAAATGAGGTACATAAATTGAAAGTAGCTAAATAGATTATATTCTTGGTTGCACAATTAGCAGAGACTCTAAACGTATAAACCTTATTGGTCTTGGGATGTATAAGCTCATTATCTAATGCTAGCACTTCACAAATGTTACAACATCCACATTTTTGTAAGCCTCTTACATCTGCTTCATAAGACTTGTTTGTATGACATAGTCTTCTCAAATTCTTTTTGTTTCTGTAACTGTAGCATGGTCTATTATCAATTACTTGCTTGATTTCAGTATCAGCTTGTAATATAAACCAATTCTTATTAATAATTTGTCTAACACAATCTACATTATTAGAATATTCTAGTGTTATTTTCACTCCATTGTTACTATAATTAGTTCAAGATGTATTTTCATGAGTCAATCTTGGGCCATACATATATGGTTGGGCCCTATCAGCTCTCAAACTTTGTACTTCCTATATATCTCTATTTATCTCTCCATGCTTATAACCATGTTCTATTAATTCATCACTAAATCTAATAATATCATCATTAAATTTGGCTTCTACATTATCTAATCTAGAAATATGCATGGCTTGTCCCTTCATAATATTTTTGCATATATGAGAAGGATGCATGCTGTCTCTATATAATATATTATTCTTACGACATGTTTTCCTATGTAATTCTGTAGAGAAATAACCACATGCATTTTTCTTAATAATAATAATAATGTCGAGAAACTCAATTTGTGTATTAAAGATAGTATACATAAAATTTAAGAAGTCAGTAGTGGTATTTATATATGACAAAAATTGATGTAACAACTCTATACTTCCCGTCCAAATCAATACCAAGTCATCTACAAATCTCTTGTATAGAAAAATGTATTGAGAATAGTCCCTATGACTTAACACATACTTCTCTTCCCAGTATGTTAAAACTATATCGGCATAGCTATTAGCACACAAAGTAGCCATAGCTACGCCAAGTAGTTGTAGAAAATAGGTATCTTTGAACAAAAAGACATTATTGTCCAAAACCATCTCCAATAACATACATATCAAGTCAATTTTATTTTGACTATATATATTGCCAGACCTTAAATAGCTATTAACAGCTTCTATACCATACAAATGGGGTATAACTGTAAATAAAGAACTTACAAGATAACTCCCCATTAATACCTCATGCTTTCCTGTTACTGCTGCATGTAAATCATAAATAGATTGTTCAGCTTCATAGCTTCATAGGTGTTTACTAGGCTAAAAACCAGAAGGGCCATTTTAAGCCTAGAAATGCATCCCAAATCTCTGACAAGTTCAGATACCCCTGATGAGTATAAGCAGGGGTTTGGGAGATGAAACATTTACAAGAAAGGGGCTGAGAGATGAACCATTTACAAGTTGCCTATGTCCATTAGAGATATTGGTGTCAAACCAGGGATGAGTTTCCTGTTCCCCACCTAATTGTCCAAGTTGCACTTGAATTGGGTTAGGGAGGAACTCTGCTTCACATGGATGGGGAAACTGTTCCCTAGACGGGTTAGTCTCTGGGATACATACCTGTCTCTCTGGCAGGTCCTATTTATATCACGGACAAGGTTTAAGTCTTTAGAATGGATAATTCTGATGTTGTTTGTTTTGTGGATATGCAGGGGATCCATCAGGGTGTAGTCTGACAATGCCCTGTATGCCAGGCATAGATCTCCCCTCAAAAGCCTGTAGGAGACAGAATACAGGGATAGGGCCTTGAGGCGGTCTGCATAGGTCATTTTACTTACACCCTGTATTCTTTTAGTGAGGAATGTCTGTGGATCTTCTAATTGTTGAATATGCCTGGTTAGACAATGACTTCCCTGGACTTAGATGTCATACCTTTGTTTTTAAGTTGTGCAACATAGAATGATTCCCTCACTACTGTATACATGTGATGGTTAAAGGCTAGATTACTATCTATGTGTGCCTGTAAGTCCTTGACTACTGGGTCAACTCTATGGAGTGTATTGTCAATATGATAGTTACCAGAGTTGGATGATTTCCCAAAGGATACTATTATGCATTTCTTGGCATTTAGTTTTAACCCATGGCTCTGACACCAGTTGTTTGTCTGTGTCAGCCCCTCCTGGAGAACATTTGTGTCAATGTGGGATTCCTGGAGAACATTTGTGTCAATGCGGGATTCAATGACAGCTCCTACTTTGCAATCTGCAAATTTAGTGAGCCAGAGACCATTGACATTGGCCTTGACTTCAAAGAAGTAAATGCCAAAAATGACCAGTCCAAAGACTGATCCCTGAGGGAATCCACTTGTGACTAGCCTCTTTGTAGAGGTTCACTCTCCAATTCTAACTTCCTGGGTCCTGTCTGTGAGCCAGTTGGCTATGCACCAGGTGACATACACATTTGTACCTAACCTCCTGAGTTTATTAATAATGCCTGAGTGGTGTATTGTGTCAAATGCCTTGGCCAGGTCAAGGTAGGGAGTGTGAACCATTTTGCCCTCATCCATTGGTTTGGTGACCTTCTCAAAGAAGTCCACCAAGTTAAGTAGGCATGATCTGCCCTTGATGAAACCAAACTGGGATGGGTCCAGTGTCTGGAGGTTTACTATTTCACTACTGATCATTTTCATGATAATGCTTTCCATGGTTTTACATATAAGACTTGTGAGACTTATGGGTCTGTAGTTTCTAGGGTCTGTAAATAGCCCATCATTGTGCTGAGGGATGACTGTTTCTGTTCCCCATTCATGAGATATGAACCCTGTTTGGAGGCTACAGTTAAATAGCAATTCCAAAGGCCCTGATAGGTCATATTTCATGCCATTTCAAAGGCAACCTGGGATATTGTCTGGGGCCATTGATGCAGTGTTCTTGGCCTTAGGGGGAGCATTAAGAATATGTTCCCTAGTGATAGCAGGGGGAGTTATATTTGATGGCATTTCCTGAGGGAAGGTTGAAGGGAAGAGAGGGGTAAAGTTGGAGCTGAATTTATTGGCGAGTAGGTTAGCTATATCTTCTGGCTCAGTATAGGTGGCTCCCTTTTACAGTAAGCTATGCACAGAATTGTGTATTTCCTTTGAGGTTGTGGACATAACTAAAGAATGCCTTGTGGTAATCCTTGGCCTGGGAGGACAAATTTACCTCACATTTGGCTTTGGTAGACTTTATTTGTCCTCTGTGTTGTTTGTTTAACTTGATGAGAGTGCCTTTATCCTGCTAGGTACTTTACTCCTAATTTTTGCCATGATTTTCTTCCTTCTGTTATACAGCCTACTGATTTTGTGATTCCACCATGGTGGCTTGTTTTTTGTGTTAGCTATGTACTTCTTCCTGGTGGGTGCAGCCGCCTCTATGCAGCTATTAATATGCTTGTACATGATTTCTGTGAACAGTTCTGCATAGGCAGCAGTGTTCTCAGGGTTTATGGAGGCTTGAAACTTTGCCAGAAGATCACTTAATAGCAGGAGGTTAGCCTTAGAGTAGTTCCTGAATATTCCAGGTTTAGCTGGTTGTCCTAATTTTATTTTTACTTCAAAGCAGACCATTTTCTAGTCTGACCTTATCAGGAAAAACTTTAGAGTAGAGGGTGTGCAGCACTCGCCCATACTGGTGAGGACCATATCCAGTATGATTGCACCCCTGGTTGGTGTATTGACTGTCTGGTCCAGGGAGTTTGTGTCTACAAAATCCAGGAATCTCGGTGCTTGTACATTTGGTGTTGTATAGGATTGCCAGTTAATAGTGGGATAATTAAAGTCACCCATGAATATGGTATTGGGTTGGATGATTAGTGTTTCTAATATGTTTAAATACATGGTATGGGTTTCCTGGGTCATAGAGGGGGACCTGTAGCTTGCAAGGAAGTGATATTGGATTCTGCCTATGGTGATTTGAAAATGGAGCAGCTCAAGTGCACTGACCAGCCTTGAGGTATATTTATTTTTGATGTCAATAGAGACACCTCCACCTTCAGTCCCTGCCTATGTAGTATCTGGTCTAAATGTGTGGAAGGCATTATAACCTTGCACCGTTCGTGTGCTGTCCGCAGCTTTAAGCCATGTCTCAGTGACCACACAGACGTCAGCATTCTGTAGGATGAAGAGAGCTTCTAAGGAGTGGAGTTTTTTTGTTTAGACTCCTAGCATTGAGCAGTAATACCTTTAGAGATAAGTTATTTTGATCACAGAAAATGCCTAGGCTTAAAATGGCCTGCAACGGCAGCTAGCTTAGTACTTACCTTCGAACTTATAAAAGTTACTTCTGTCCAAAGTGACTATGACAAGAGAAGAAAGAAATGTGTCTGACTTTTTGACAGGAATTTCTGAAATAAGAGATCCACTTTTGCTAGGAATAACCTTGCTGAGGATAGGCATAGCCTTCTGACAAGGCAGAGTGGAATTCCCTTTGCCTTCTAGCAAGACCAACAAGAGTGGCTCTCACTTGCTTGCAAAGGGCACACCAAAAGCCACAGAGGATGTGTCTAAGCCCTGTTCTTGGAGACAGGGAAAAAGATGAATGGTCTGAGGAACCAAAAAATGGCCACTGCAAATGCTGCAGTGATGTAAAAGGGTAATGCCGTGATTATGGCCCAGCTGACCATGGTTCAATCAGTGGCTTGGGTGACTGACACAACATCAGGGATGGATGGATGTTACTATCCCTGGGTGGAAGGGACGATCTATGGGTGTTTTTTGGTGTGGATCCATAGTGGAGGTTGAGGACAACATGCTGAATGGTGTCCCTGTCAAAATAGGAAAGAGTGGAGACATGGCTGAGCTGCTGTGGAGGTTGGGA
Source organism: Protopterus annectens (assembly GCF_019279795.1). Taxonomy (NCBI): domain Eukaryota; kingdom Metazoa; phylum Chordata; order Ceratodontiformes; family Protopteridae; genus Protopterus; species Protopterus annectens. The sequence continues at coordinate 1,990,586,777 of NC_056737.1, read as the reverse complement.
GATAAGCTGCACACCTCCACTGCATGCATGCCTATCGGGCATACCACTAGATCTGCAGGGGAGGAGGAACTGCATAAGTCATATTAAAAATTTTCCTGTTGGATGGATGCAAAGATGTACTGAGTCCCCAGATGTTTCAGGTCATGACTAACCCCGGAAATATCTGAATAGTCCAAGTGGGCAAAGGAAATAGCTGGATGACCCAGCATGACCTGGCACTGGGGTGCCAGGCCTGTAGCAATGAAGGACAAAGAGGGCCAAAAAAAAGAAAGAAAATGGCCACAGCAAAGTCACCCATCTGCAGCTGAGGCACATTCGCAGCCTGCTGTGGTGGCAAATGCGGTTTACTAATTGTCTCCTTTTTGTAGCTGGAAGAAAGAAGATCTGAAGAACCAGTAGACTGTTCCAGGGTTAAGCCAAAAAAGATACCTAATTCCCTGGTAGATACCTAATTCCCTGGTAAGTCTAGTAGCAGTAGTCAGTAAAATAGGTAAGTAGTAAAAAAATAACTGTTTCCCCATAAAAAGCACAGTAGAAACAATTTAAACACTTACCTCTGCTGCCGAAAGCAAAATAAACCAACTTTAGTCTCAAAAATCTTTTACAAAAGTAAAAAAAGTGATTCTCCCATATAAAAGTAATACATGTCATGTGACAGTCATTTAAACATTTTTCTTAACTATGAAATTATTTTTTTACATAAAAACGTAAATTTCTGTCATAAAATGTAGAGTGGAATTTTTTTTCTCGAAGGAAGCTTAGGTGACCTTTACTGAAACAGTGTTAGCTCACTGTCAATCCTCAAAAGGTCACAAAAGGAACATTCTTCAGCTCTCAAGGGCTTGGCTTACTTTTTAGTCAGCACAGCCTGAACTGACAGTCTGAATGCATGGAAGGTTCCCTGAAGCTTTGGAGGCTGGTTGGCTTAGCAGGATAAAACCCATATCATTAAGGCTACTGTAGCAGTGATCCATATGCTGAACATCATTGGTTTATTGACAAGAAGGTTGATTTATGCAGCTGCTTACTAAAGTTTATAAGTGTGGAGGGGAATTTGTATTAAAGAGATATCAGATAAGCCCTAGGTATTCAGAAAAACTGAATTGTGGCAACAGTATGAAATATTAAGGATCTTAACACAACACTGTCTTTATTGCTTATATGTGTAAGCATGACATGCCATTGCATGAATTTACAGTCAGATTGTTGTCTTCACAAAATGCTTAGCAAATGTGCAAGTTTTTACTTTGTTCTGATTGATATACTTTGCTGTGGGAATGCTACTGCTTGCGAGTTTTGCAGTAAAAACCTAACTGAAAAAAAAATGTCTTTCTTTTTTACCAGAAATTGAATGCAGAGGTAGAGTTCATCATGAAAATGTCTGAACTTCTAAGTGTACAGGGCATTCCAGTGAAGGACAAGAGAGAAAAAACTTCCGAACTCCTGAGTGCTAATCAGTCAGTAAAGGACATGATTAAGCAGTACAAAACCCTTTGTAGTACAGCACTCAGATTTCATCACATCACTCAAGAGGTATTGTATCAAATAGTGTTTAAATAACAGCACAGTGTGGTCAAGGTCAGAGTTCAAAGAGATGTTCATTAAAGCTATTTAACATCAACCCGTTTCAAGTGCAAAAATGCAGCATGTGGCTGTTATTTAAGGACAAATTCTGACTCCTTCCTACATCTTTCACACTTAAAAAATTAAGGGCTGTTGTTTTACTGTTATATAGAACTGATTCAGTAGGGATTCTTTTACAAGACAAATGAAAGTAAAAGATCACAGATTGATGCTCTAAGCTCTTTTTTTCACTGCTAGGTCTCAGTGAACAATCATGTAGGTCAGTGTCAATAACCTGCTGCCAGTCAGAGTTGTGTTTTCTTTGTTGAAAAAAAATGTGCTGCTTTCTGCATAGTTATTTGGTGAAACTTCCAATGTAAATTGCAATTTTCAGACAGTGGTAACATTTTGCTTGTAGTCCATGACAAAGAAATCTCATAGGGCTGTGTGATACCTTTCTAAGGCAAGGACTATTGTGTGGAGAGAACATGCCAATAATGAGTCCAAATGAGCTATGAAGGTCATAGAAGCTGTTAAGGGCTGGATGAATCTAGCTGATAAGGGCTTACTTTGACGGCCAACTTGATGGCCCACTCTTTAAAACTTGCTTGTCAAGAAAAGCATGCTGTTATCAAGTACACGGTACTTGAAAATACAATCATCAAATATGTTTCTGAGAAGTACGTAAGCCACTGTATAGAGTGGATGCCCATGCACTACCAAATTGACAGCTAATCCACTTTGTGTAATATATATATATATATATATATATATATATATATATATATATATATATAGGGTATATATATATATATATATATATATATATATATATATATATATATATATATATTAATTCCGTATATATATATATATATATATATATATATATATATATATATATATAGGTGTGTGTTTGTGTGTATGTATATCTAGCTATATATATATATATATATATATATATATATATATATATTATATATGTGTGTGTGTGTGTGTGTGTGTGTGGTTATATTCTGTATTATCAGTCATACTTAATGTTGAAGTGAAAACATTGACAAAATATGTTCAAACATACAGAATATCAAGCACAACAAGTAATGAACTACAAAATATAGAGAAAGGAAATCTATTTTGTCTCCCAATATTAGCACTGAAACCCCCGTAACACTAGCCTCAAATTCGACTGAATACTGGCATGATTAGGAGAAGATTTGTATTAAGATAAGGTATAGGGTTAAGGTTGAGGGAAGCGGCAGTGATGGGGTTAGGGTTAGTACCCATTATTAAGGTGTGCAGAGGGCTCCACTGCTCCTTTCCCAGTCCTAATCCTACATCTTACCTTTATTAAAACCTTCCGTTAACACTGCCACTACACAAGATACACTCGCATATACAAACATTTACATACACTCACTAAAAACACTGCATCTATCCCCTTACCTGACCCTATCCCTAAAATACACACACTCACACACAAATACCCAACACATACCCATCACCTATCCTCCTGGACCTTAACCCTAACTCACAAACATGCTCAACCTTTGTAACCCACTCACCTGTCTTAACAAAACATTATTTGCAGCACTCAACTAACCTTACCTTCAGTATCAGACAACACCCCTGAGCTTGTTGACAAAACATACATTCAACACAGGGGAACTATAAATATATATATATATATATATATATATATATATATATATATATATATATATATGGTTCCCTTGCATTTTGTCAAATATACTTTTTGTCAACAAGCGGGGGGGGGGGGGGGGGTACTGTGTGTGTAACAAGTTCACCAGTTACAGGATAACAGCAACAATGGGACTCTCTATACTGATATGTACACCAGGCACTTCAATGTTTATGCAGCATGGATAATTTGGTCATTACTCATTTAGATAAGGGTAGGGCAGTTGTTACTTTAGGAAAAACTGATTATATTCAGGAAACTTATCAACAACTTAACAACACACAATTTTGCATTAAATTAGATTTTGACCCTATTAATAAGTTTAAGAATGACACTGATGATTTTTTGAGATCTTAAAAAAGGGGTATTATTGATAGTGATATCAATAACCTGTTTACTGTAAAAGAATTGGACAGACAATGCTTTTATCTATTCTCAAAATAAATTCATAAACCAATGAGACCAGTACCTGGGCATACCTTTGTTTTAGGCCATGTTTTTGTTATTGAGCCCTTGTCTGAATACTTGGAGTTTTGTTTCCAACCTTTGCTAGGTTTATTACAAGCACAGTTGACAGACACTACAAACCTTTTGGAAATTATTAATAAAATTGTGGTTGAAGCAGATACTGTATTGAACTCACAAGATATCAAAGACTTGTACACTTCTAGTCCCCATTGCTGGAGACTAGATGATATAGAATATTGGTTATGTGAATCTGGACTTTATCCAAGTAATTTTAATGATTTTTTTTTGTTAAGCTGGTTGGAAATGGTGTTGGAAAAGAATAATTTTTATTTCAATTTGGACTTTTTTTTACAATTGTATTGGGCCAGTGATGGACACTATGTTTGCACCCGGCTATGCTCTTTGTACATGGAGTATGTGGAAAATAAACAAATTTATGTTGCCTCTATGAATCCATTTTTTGTCCAAGATCGTCTATATTTTTGGATGACTGTTTAATGGTATGGGATGGGAAGTTGGAACAGCTACATGAATTTTTAGCTTATTTGAATGACAATTATTTTGATATGAGGTTCACCTTGAACTGCGATTTACAAGGTGTAGAATTTTTGGATGTTAAAATATACAAATCTGGTAACAGTGATTTAAAGACAACCATTTACCAGAAACCTCTGATCAAAAATGATGATGGTGTTATAAAAAAATCCCAGTTGTACTTGTCAAAAACTAGGGCCAATAATATGGATAGGTAAGTTCTCTTGCACAAAGCTACTGGGAATGTACTGGGTAGTACCAGTAATACATGTATTAGGTTTGTGACTACTAATGCTATGAATACTTTTAATATTCAGAATGTGGTAGACAAATGTTGGTCTGTCTTAAAATCTGCTAGTGTTGTGAGTGTTATCTGATAGGTGTCATTATGGTTTTTGTGCCAACTATAATCTAGGATCATTTCTCGGGTAAAAACTAAATTTTGGCTTGTCTTCCAGTTGTATTACCATGTTCATGGGAAAGATTGGATGCTATAGGTGTGGTTCTTGTATTATGTGTCAGGATAGTCTTATTTTATTTATGTTAAAACTAGTAAAAGTTATGTCAATAGCTTCCACTTAGCATGTAAAACAGACTCTGCTGTTTACATAGTGAGATGTTTACATTGATCTGTTTATGTAGAGCAGACTACCTAGTCATTCAGAGTACCTCATTACATATGAGTAAAAGCAATTGTAAAAGTTCAGGAAGCCAATTGTATAAACATGAATTAGAACATAACAGTGCGAATTTTCATTTTCTTAGCCATTGACTTTTTTTTCTGACACATCCACTGTTACGTTTCTTAAACAAATATTAAGTCGTCAAGAAAGAACCTGGATTTTGAATCTAAGGACTGTATAAACTTAGTTTAAATGATATGTTTTGAACCATATAGTCTATATTTTTATATACATACATATATTGTTGGTTTATGTGCACACGCATGCTTTTTCCATTTTTCATTCTGTATATGTTTGCATATCTTCTAATTAAACATATTTGCATTTTGTTTGAATTTATATATAGCTGGTTGACTAACCATATTATAAGAGCAATAGAATTTTAATATTCACTTATTTTGGGATGTGATTTCACTGGGAGATACAGTCACATGATTCGTATTACCGTTTATATAAGGGCTTTTTATAGTTAAGCAGAAATGAAGAGGCTCTCTAAGCAAAACTGCAGTCTACTGTTGATTTGTGGTCATGTAGTTTCATTAAAATATAATTTCTTCAGCTTTTCAGTGTTAAAATCTTCTGCTTTTATGTTTGTATTGCATTGCAGGTACATGCAATGCTGTTTCAAGCTCACTATGCACTTGTTTGGGATATATACATGTATATGTATATGTGTGCCCATGTGTGTGTACATGGGCATGTACATGCTTATGTACATAGAACACATACACATCATTATCATTTTACCAGTTATCAGTATTCACACACTCTCCTTCTACATACCTTCCTTGTTTAATTTTTACTGAAGTCTATACCAGTTTATATAAGGGTTAGGTGAGTCTGACACGCACTAAATTATATATGTTTTTAGGTGAGTTAAGAGGTTCTCTTTTAACTGTATACTACACTGCATCTTGCTATAAATCAAATGCATATTTGGCTGTTATTTATTTATTGACATTTGTTAACCGGGTTTGTCCAACTGGGCTTGTGGCCCATTTTCAGTGGAGACCCGAGGAGAAAAGCTCCAGTAATGCATTTTAAAACAAGTACAATTTTAAACAATATTGATATAACAGCAGTTATAGCAAAACGATTCACATATGTTGGGTTACATGCATAAAGTTAAAGTTGCATTACAAAGAAGCTAAATAACAATTTTACATTGGTATAGTTCAATAGGTCAACAATAAACATTTTTTGTTTGTATAAAATTGTGCAAATGCATAGTAGACACATTGAAGAGAGAGAGGTGTAATGAGGTACTAAGTATGGTCCTTTTGAGGGTACATAAAGGAAAGGAAGACGAGGTAGGGTCATGGCAAGGGCAGGTTCTGGAATTGAGAAAATAAGCTTTTAGTTCATTTTTAAAGTGTGAGGTGTGGGAGATTGAATGTAAGTCAAGGGGAAGTTTGTTACAAGCATGGGCAAGGGAGTGTTTGTAGAGCAGTTTGCCTACTGACCTTTTTTGGATGGTAGATATCAAGTAATTGTTGGTTAGAAGTATGGAGGGTCCGGGATGGGATATAGATGGAGACTAAGGAAGATAGAGATGGACAGAAGGAGGGTTTATAAAGAATAGAGTGTAGCATATAAAACTGATAAGATAGCAGAAACTGGGGAAGTTCAAGCCATTGAAGAGAGTTTAAAGAAATGCAGTGGTGTGAGTTGTATGGGGAGTTAGTAATGAATTTGGCTATTTTATGGTAAGTCTGTTGCAGTTTGTTTAGAATGGAGGCCTGGATATTGGTAAGAACTGGGGGGCGTATTAGAGGGAGGGGAGGAGGAGTGCCTGCCCAGGGTAAGTCTAGATTCAGGGGTTAGGAATTTTTTGTTCCGACATAGCAGACCTAGTTTCTAGTTTTTTTTTATACATTGGAGTATGTGTAGGCTGAACTTGAGTTCGTCATCGATAATGACCCCTAGGAGTTTTGTGTGGGTGTCAGGTTCGATGTTTGTATTGTTAGAAGATGTAATAAAAAAGGAGGTTTTGTGATGAGAAAGAGATTGATATTGCATTGATATTGCAGTATTTAACTCTTGGTAATGTGTCAGTCAGATAGCAGTCCCTTTTGTATGTTTCCAAAACATCTGCCTTACACTAATTTATATTTTATTACATCTATTAGCCCTGGTCAGCATTGATGATGTTTTGTCATTTTGTGTAGCTTTGCTATATTTTCTAAAATTCTTTCCTGCCTCATTTGATTACCCTTATGGAACCTAAAATGTTTTACATTTTTCCAAAGGTTTGACTTTGATTCAATGCTTCACAATATTTCAGCAATGTTTGGTGTCTATCACATGCAGTAACACTGTAGCTGTCTTTTGAAATTTGCTGCATACATAATACTTTTAATTTTTTTCAGTTTAAGCTGCCAAATCTTCAGCTGATGCATCAGCAGTATTAATATGCCCAGAATGACCATCCATTTTAATAATATATTCCCATTCCACACATGCATTTCCTTACTGATAAGGGTTATATGTACAACCAAGCCAATAAATGCATACTTTTCAATACACTGGCATGTAAAATGTGTTATTTTGCACAAACAACCAGAATCATTACTTCTGTTTTTTCTTCAAAACACTGATTGATCCTTTTTATTTATCTAAGCACATATCTCTTCAAACATTGTCTACATATATATGAAAAAAATTGCCATTTTTGTGATTTTGCATCATCCATTAAAATTTTACTGTTTTCTCTTGCTTCAGCATATAACCACTAATTAATTATTTTTAATGTAAAAAAAATATTGCATATGTGCTGCTTGCATAATACATTTAATTCCAGATAACTGATTGTTGCATATAAAATTTGTGGTGTACTAATTCCTGCAGTATTTGATCATTAATACATTGTATGGACACAAAAAGCTCATAATTATAACACTGGAAAAGTACACAGACATTGTTATTCAAAAATTATGCAGTATCATCCCTAAAGGGCCTTACTGTAATTTAAAGACCCATTACTATGAGTCCCAAAAGAGAGAGAGAGAGAGAGAGAGAGAAATGGGTAGCATTACAAAAAGACAACAGCAAATATTGAAATTTGAAATCTTTTTTTTTTTTTTTTTTTTTTTTTTGTGTAGGGAGCACTACCACTCCTTCAGTACTTATATATACTAACTCTGTGATTACTGTACCTTGGTGGAAGAAGAAATCTCTGAGTTACAACAGTATCAGACTTAATTCTGGGACTCTGATATTCAAAGTATGACCTTCCAAGGTCAGCTGTGTACACCCAGAAATCATAGTGGGATGTATGATTTCATTGTCTAATAAGGTGTCTGCAAGTAATTTTGTTATATATAATCATTTTTATCCCCCTTCTTTTTAAATTTAATTTACACAACCATCTAGTCTGCATTTTGGTCAACACAAGCTCTAATTCACACACCCATCTAGTCTGCATTTTGGTCAACATGAGCTTTGCTTCTCACCTGTTTTACCAAAAATTGTATTTCACTGTTTTGATCAAATACTGCTGTTTTTCTGCAGCTGGAGATGGCTATGAGTACACAATCCATATTCGTAATTTATTAAAGAACTTTATTTCTTTCTTTGAAGGTCATAACATAAAATGCATAAATGAAACCATAAATATATTGATTACAAAATGTCTTGACAATATGAACATGAATATTTCTATTTCAGATACAAGGAGAAGACAAAATATGTACAAAAGACAGAACTAAATAATTGTGTTGTGATTTCTTAGTGCCAGTATGATAGTCATATAACAACACATTTAAATATTCTCAAATTTCTCAATTAAATACATACTTTAGGTCAGGATTTATAAGTAATATTGTTTGTTCTATTTCTCATACTTCTTGCATGTAGCTTCTTATTATAAACCAAATTAATGGCATATTATAATTCATCAAATGAGAGAGAAGTAGGGTCATACCAACTTATTATTGTAATACGTCTTGTTACTGCTATGATGGTTTATAGTAAAGATATTTGATATATTTTAATGCATAAAACTATAAGAATATTAAATAATACTAGTCATTTAGATATTTTAAAATTAATTATCCCCGTGGACTTTGATGTTTGCAGATGACATTGTGATCTGTAGTGAGAGTAGGGAACAGGTGGAGACGACCCTGTAGAGGTGGAGATATGCTCTAGAGAGAAGAGGAATGAAGGTCAGCAGGACTAAGACAGAATATATGTGTGTGAATGAGAGGAAAGATAGAGGAATGGTGAGGATGCAGGGAGTAGAGGTGGCGAAGGTGAATGAGTTTAAGTACTTGGGATCAACAGTTCAGAGTAATGGTGAGTGTGGAAGAGAGGTGAAGAAGAGAATACAGGCAGGATAGAGTGGGTGGAGAAGAGTGTCAGGAGTAATTTGTGACAGACGAGTACCAGTAAGAGTGAAAGGGAAGGTCTACAAGAGGGTAGTGAGACCAGCTATGTTATACGGGTTGGAGACAGTGGCATTGACAAAAAGGCAGAAGTCAGAGCTAGACGTGGCAGAGTTGAAGATGTTAATATTTGCACTGGGTGTGACGAGGATGGACTGGATTAGGAATAAGTATATTAGAGGGTCAGCCTAGGTTGGAAGGTTTGGAGACAAAGCCAGAGAGGCAAGATTACGTTGGTTTGGACATGTGCTGAGGAGGGATGCAGAGTATATTGGGAAAAAGATGCTAAGGATAAAGCTGCCAGGTAACAGGAAAAGAGGAAGGCCTAAGATAAGGTTTATGGATGTGATGAGAGAGGATATGCAGGTGGTTGGTGTGACAGAGCAGGATGCAGAGGACAGGAGGAAATGGAAACAGTTGATCTGCTGTGTCGACCCCTAACGGGAGCAACCGAAAGAAGAAGAAGATACAAAGAGATTGAAGGAATGATGTTCTATCATGCCAAAGGCTTCTTAACATTTTTTGTAAAGAAAGAATACATGCTTCCAATATTTTTTTTAATTATTACATCTCCAGCAAATAAAGTCTAGTTTTAAATAGCTTGCTAGTCTTATATGGAGTATAAAAATTGTATAAATAAATTTCCATGTCAATACTCTCCAAAAGAAAGAATCACTTTTTTCCCCAGTATGTGATGTCAATGTAATAGATTTCTCATTAGATGAGGTATGGATATTTTATAAAATGTTTCAACATTCTTTTAAATAACTTTACTGAGATCTAAATATGTATAATGTGAAATAAAATTATTGAAAATTACAATTATTATTAAGTATTAAAACAAAAAAGAAAATTGAATCATTTTGGAAATTTCCCTTTCTCAGAAAGTGGCCAGTCATGAAGTTTACAAGATAATAATTCTCAAATATAAGATTTCTAGTAATCATTTGAATACACTACATTTATTTTATAAATTATAAAATGTTAATAAGTTAGACTTCTCTTAAAAATTAAACCAGTATGCCAATCCCTTGTCTCCTACTTGGTATATTTACTTTCATTTATTAGATTAATTGAAAGGCTGGAGTATGGCAGTTTTTAATACTGGATTTTCATTAATACTTTTTTAAATGTTTGTAAAATGTTGATATATGTTAAGTCCATCATTGAGTAAATATAATAATATACTAGGCCATAGTATATTTGATTAAACAGGCCAGATTTGTTAATTCCTACACTAAGTGTACACTAAGTGTACACCATTCTGAGTGAATAGACAACACAAGTATTACTCTGACCCTCTTCCTCCTAATTTTAGTGTTCCTACCAATTTTCGTTCACCCTTAAATATTGAGGGGGATTCATAATTTCCATAATGTGTAGTCTATGTCTCCACTTAGTTTAATATTTCCAATTGAATAGACAGTGCAAAAAATGTGCTAGGGATGATCTCGAATACAGATTGTGTACACTTTGTCTTTTTAAGTGGAAATAGTATACAGTGTGTCTTCATAAATGAAAAATATCATTGCTGAACTAATAATTACCTCTTTGAAACTAATGAAATATTATTATAATTTATCTTAATGGTGGAATATAAGCAATGAGTTATAATTATGCTTATATGTTTGATTCTTTATAATTCCAATTTTAGTTATATTTATTCAAAACCAATAATCTAATTTTGATTGATTTAAATTAATTTAGCTTTCCTATTGTTATGTGTAAGATTTCATAAAAGTCCAGAATCATGTAATAGTTTGTGTCATAAACTCATTAATATTAGTTATTATTAAAATAATATATATTAGCTATTAGTAAAAGAATATAATCAATGAATTATTATATTTGTGATTCAGTTATCAATTCTATATCCTTTTAGTACATTATTTCTAAATGCATTTGAAAATGGTTCAATGACTAATGCAGGCAATAAAGTTAATAATGTCCATCCTTGCTAATGTACTTTTTGCAACTTGTATTGCTTGTGAAAAGAAAGGTCATGCTTTCACATAAATTACTGAATTATAATGCACATGTCTTATCATCTCAATAATCGCTATGGTATGATTACATTCTTCTAAAACCTTAAAAGTTATGAACATATTATTAACTAAAAGCTTGCCATCTAGATTAATTGTTGTCAATTTTTATGCTTCTAACCTGCATGACTTAATACATTAATTACTCATTTATTATTATCATGGAGTTTTAGATGTAAAATAAAGCTAAACTGGACCTTTTGAGTTATATTTAGAATAAACTTTAATCATATTTGATAAAATGCAAATAAATGATTTGTGGCTTACATTTAAAAATACCTACAGGAGTTGTAAAATAATGGATCTTTAAAGTGCTTTAAGGTTGGTACAATAACAGAATAGAATAATAGGAGGGTGTTCTTTATTATTAATTATATTTGAATACATTCTAGACAAAATTGTAATTATTTACTAGGTAAATGGTTTATATAGCTCAGTCTAAATATCATTATTTGGTGTCAGTGGCACAACAGGTAGCACATTTGCCTTTAATGCAGAAGGCTCTGGATTCTATTCCTACAGCAGGAAGATGAATTGCTGACACAGCAGTGCAGCATAAGGGGTGTGTTGCACTTCTGAGCATGTCAATAGTATAAATATCACTTCTAGTCTCCCATGAAAAGAGGCCACTAGCCTACTGGGATTAACCTGTTCAACAAAGGATTAATAAATAAAATAAATCGACACCCAGGACTTTATTTTCTTGTAAGTTTTAGTCTCATTCTTAAATTTCTGTTTTTTAAAAAAGTATATATTTGGTGCTGTTAGTTTCTCATTAATATTATTATTTATAACTTTATCTATATCATAAAGCTTAGCTGACATATGTCCTCCTTATATATTTTACCAAAATAAGACATAAAATGTTTAGTGATTTCTTCTGCACTTGCATCTGTTTTATTACTGCTAGAGTTTTAATACCTTGCTTGAGTTTAATAAATGTTCAGTCTTCCTGCCAACCTACATTTATTTATTTATTTACATTTGTTTACCAGGAAATTCCGACAGGACGCAGGACCTTTTTCAGCGGATGCCTGGGGAGAAAAGCTTCATAATCCATAATTATGTAATTCCTCACTAATTCTACTACAGTTTTATGGATCAAAATGTTTTAATATATACAAGGTAAAGCTTTATGCACTACAAATAATTATAATTAGGTCACACTGATTATAACCATTATTATATGTTCTCAACATGGATACCAACATTTCCTCTTAGTGTAAACTTCTTGGCATTCATGTTTCAAACACATAGTAGGTTGTTTATGATTGTAGATCTGATCATAATCTTTTACATTATCCTTGTAATATTTCCCAAGTATCCAAAAATTTCAAAACCACTGCTACCACTAAATCACTAGGACAACAAATAAATAAATACATGATAAAAATGCTAACTTCAATTATAATTTATCATCTCTCAATATTACATAAGCCTCATCTCCGAGCTATAAAGAATTTAGCTAATTATCTCTAATCATATAAGACATAGCTTTAATCCATTTAAAAGCTATAAAATGAAATGAGTTGTCTATTTAAATGTGACTTTAAACAAATACATAAGACACAACCATTTAACTAATATGGTATTCAGAATATTATATTGGTACATATCAAAGCCATAATTTTAATTCTTAACAAATTACTTAACTGTATAAAATATTTGAGGAGATAGGGCTCTGGTCCACCTAAAAAAATGTTTAAAAATGTTAAGACCAACATACTAGTAAAGCAGTCGAGCAAATAAGCAAATTAGTAAGTGCCACTGTATTTGTTTATAAAATTGTCACAATTACCTTCATGAAAAAGCTTAATGTTTAGAAGTATATATAGCATATTGAAAATGATCTATCTATCTAATTGCATTTGTTTACTGAGAAAGGCCAACTGGGCAAGAAAAGTACTTTTCAGCAGAGGACCATTGAGAAGAGTCCACAGAAAATGATACATATAGAAAGAATCAAAGTAACAATAATTCAAATTTACAAATAAAATACAAATATGTGAGTCAAAGAAATGATATAAGGATAAAGTATACAAGAAATATCACATTCAGAGAAATTTCTACATGCAATCCATGATTACTTAATTTTGCACACTTTGTGACTCTAAGGTGTACTTTGGTAGTAGAGCAGGTTGAGAAATGAGAGAAGGAGAAAAAAAGATAAAAAGAATGCACGACTGGAGCCTAAAGATAAACTGTCAAATATGGGTGGTGGCACAATGAATAGACGGCTTGCACCTGTCGCCCCTGGGCTTTCGATTACTGGCCAAGACTCTTGCCGCCCCAATACTACCTTTTTTAGTCCAGGCTCTAAAGACAAACCCTCCTCCATAAACAACAATAATAAACAAAAACTGAGGGTAATGCTGCTCAACGCCAGAAATCCAAACATCAAAATGCACGCACTCAAGGCTCTCCTTAGTATGGAAGAAATCGACGTATGTGCAGTGACATAAACCTGGTTCAAGGCTCCAGAGAGCACCCCAGCACTACCAGGCTATAACTCCTACCATACCTTTAGGTCCCAAAACCAGGACCAGAACACAAAAGGAGGGGGTGTGTCCATATTCATCAAGAACACCCACACCTCCAGGTTAGTAGCACAGCAAGTGGAATCTGAGACCATCCAAGTGCAATTGACAGCGGGTAAATTGACTGTTCAATTTATAGCTTGCTACAGATCTCCCACCTTGTCTCAGGACCCTCATGCAGCATTCCTGAGAACATTAGAAAGTATGAAGATTCTACCCAACACCATGCTACTGGGTGACTTCAACTATCTAAACATTGACTGGGAAAACTACTCAAGCTCAAATGCCCTAGCCCAATGCTTCCTTGAGTTTATAAACTCAAACGCCCTTGAACAGCTGGTCACCACTCCCACAAGAGGTGACAACATACTGGACCTGGTCATCACCAACATGAGGAACCTATGTTCCACACCTGAGGTAAACTTGTCATTGGTAAGATCAGATCACAGACTAATCACACTGGACATCCACATCCCGACCCCCCCCCCCACCACCACCAGTCAAAGAAATCAAGGTGAAAAACTTCTCTAAAGCCAACTTCACACTCCTCAAGTCCGAGGTGGGAAGTTTCAAAGCTCCCAATCAAATGGAAAATGATGACCAATTGGCAGAATCCTTTACAAGTGCATTCTATGAACACCTTCAAGAATGCATGGACCGAGCCATCCCAAGTAAAACCAAGACCAACTCCTCAAAAAAGAGGAAGCCAGACTGGTGGACCCCAGCCATAAATAAACTTTACAACAGAAGGAGGAAACTCCTGCAAGATAGAACAAAATCCCAAAATAAGAAGGCATCTCTGATTAACATCAGTAAAAAACTGCGCTCCCTCATTAAATCATCCTAGGCCAACTTCGAAAGAAAAATAGCCAATGACTCTAAGGATAACCAAAAGGCCTTCTTTAACTATGTCAAGAGTCTAGGGGCAAACTCTCAGATATGCTCCGAGCTAGTGCATAATGGCCATAAATACACTGAACCAACCGACATTGACAACATCCTGGCTGACAAGTTCAGTGCAAACTTCACCCCCCCCCTCTCCACCAAAGGGGCTAGCACCCATCCCAGAAGAATGTGGCGCTCCAGATATCTCAGACACACAAGTAAAGGCAGCCCTTGCAAAGGCCAAAAGCACAGCATCAATGGGACCAGATGCTATCCCAGGTTGTGTCTTACACGAGCTTCAAAATGAACTAACCCCCCTATCTCAAATCACTATTCAAACTCAGCCTCTCTACAGGCTATGTACCCAAAGAATGGCATACAGCAACAGTCGTACCACTCCACAAAGGTGGTGCCACAACTGACCCTGGGAACTATCGCCCTATAAGCTTGACTAGCTTGGTCTGCAAAGCCATGGAACGCATTATCATGGAGCTCATTAACAGGGACATTGGGAACCTCCAGACACTGGTCCCCACTCAGTTCGGCTTTGTTAAAGGCAGATCTTGCCTCCTGAACTTGGTCGACTTCTTTGAAACAGTCACCAAGGCCATAGATGAAGGGAAGGTGGTCAACACAGCATATCTGGACCTCACTAAGGTGTTCGACACCATCCCACACTCAGGAATCATAGACAAACTCAGGAGCTTAAATATCAACCCCCATGTCACGAGATGGGTTGCCAATTGGCTCTCAGACAGAACGCACACGGTAAGAGTGGCAGGCACCATGTCTGACTCTAAACCAGTCACAAGTGGAGTACCACAGGGCTCAGTCCTGGGACCCCTCCTGTTCGGTATATATTTCTCTGAAGTACAGGCAAAGGCGGAGGGACTGTGGCTAACCAAGTTCTCAGATGACTGTAAATTGGGTGCAATAATTGACTCTCCAGCTGACACAGACATCCTGCAAAAGGGTCTAACAGAGACAAACACCTGGTGTCAAAGTCATGGCCTCAAGCTAAATGCCAAAAAATGCATAGTAATCCCATTTGGGAAAAACAAAGTACCTACAAACTACCACATAGATGGGAATCCACTAAGTACAGAAGAAGTAATTAGAGACCTGGGTACCCAAGTAGATAGCATGCTCTCCTTTGATAACCACATAGCCAAAATGGTCAGGAAATCCTTCTATGTGGCACACCTGATTACAAAGGGTTTCTCATCCAGATCCAAGGAGGTGATTGTGCCCCTTTACTCCTCACTCATTAGGCCCATAATAGAGTACAATGCCCCATTTGGGATGTACCTCACTAGACACCTGCAACAACTAGGAAGACCACAGAAGTACCTCACTAAGAGGATTAAGGGCCTTAAACAATTACCCTATGAAGCACAACTAAAAAAGCTCCAGCTCTTCTCAGTCGCTTACCGTCTGCTCAGAGGTGACCTATGCCTAACCTATAGGACCATGTCAAACCCTGAACTAATGGACATGCTTCACCTCAAAAAAACGAGATCCCTCAGAACCACTCGTTCTAGCAACTTGAACCTATGTACAAAAATAAACAGGACATGCTGGAGGATAGATTCCTGCCCCAGCGACTCCCCTCACTCTGGAATAGAATCCCAATCCATATTCAACAGAGCTGCTTTCTGACCCTCTTCAGGAGAAATCTTGATGAGTGGATGGGTAATTGTAAGTCCTACCCTGGGATCACTTCAGGAGCCCTGTTGACAGAGGTCCAGGTTACTAATCTAATGGGGAGGTGAAAGCCATCACTCTGTGGCTAGGCTTATAAATGCCCATGGGCAGATAGCCTAGTACTTACCTATGAACCTATGAACCTATGAAATTCAATGAACTGATTTATTTATAAGGATGCAATCATTGCCTATAAGTAATTTGTTATAGTCTTTACATGTGGGAAAAGTTACTGGAAGAATTAAAGGGAAAAAGGGTTGTGTTGTGGATACCGTAGTCTTAAAAAGAGAAAGGTGAATATGATGGTGGAGAGGAAGAACTCCACACATCTACACAATAGGCCTCCCTAATACAGTATGCAGATGACTCCACTCATTTACATATCTGTCAGCATGGCACACCTGCAAAAAATTACTTGAGAAGCTTTAACAGCCACTGAAACACTGCTTTGTAACTAACAACTCATGCTTACCACCCAAAAAAACTACTACTTTTTCCCCAAATCCCTCTCTCATGAAAAAAACTAAATTTTAATTCCTCTCTCTTGATTGTACAGCCATTGAAGTAGGCAAATTTGACCTGTTATGCAAAATTGCATAACAAAAACTCATCAAAAACTAAGGATGCTTTACAAATCCAAAACCTTTCTTACCAACACAACTAAAACTACACTTATCACTACTTATCTCCTCCCCACAATTCTTTATGGCACTTCCATTCTTACTAACCTCCAGGCATCATAAAAATTAAAACTTGAACAATGCTATAACAAAGTTATTAAATTTGCAGCAAGTAACCTTTCAGAACCCATGGCTGTATAACACTAAGAAGTTTAACTTGGTTGGAGCTACCCCATCAACTAACATATACACAGCTTTTGACCACCTATAAAATTATCAAGCATCTATTTGCCTGTCCAGCACTAAATACCATTGTACACAGCTATTGTTTCCAGTCAGGCATTACAGTACGGTGAACAAAAACTACTCTATCTGTCCACAAATGTATCAAATTTATTCATTTATTGATTGATTGATTGATTGATTGATTGATTGATTGATTGATTGATTGATTTAGCATTTGTTTACCAAGAAAGTCCAACTTGCAACAAAGCCAGTTTTCAGCAGAGTCCAAGAGAGAAATGGTCCAGTCGCATGTCCTTATAACATGGCAGGAAACTGAACCACCTGGAGGAAACCCACACAGATGCAGGGAGGACATGCAGACTCCACACAGAAGGCACCCCAGCCAAAAAATCAAACCAGAGAACCTCTTGCTGTGAGGCGACAATGCAACTGCTGCACCACTGTGCCATCCAAATCTGGCAGGTATTGTCTGCACCATGTTGCTAAGGTCTAGGACTCTTTACCTGCATCTATAAGGTCAATGCCCACTCTCCCATCCTTCAAAACCATTCTGAAAGACTTCCCAGTCAAAATCTGGTTCTGTTTTTACTCAACACCATAGTAAACTGAATATCTAAATGTGAACAAGTACCTGTTCATACCCTCTATCTCCTTATTCTCTCTTCTTCACCCACTTCCTTACTTCTGTCAATTTTTCTCCTTTGGCTTTTTCTATAAATATACCATATGGTTGCTTTTCTCAAAGTCTATATTATAAGATCAACATCTGAAAACATCGAACAACATATGGTCGACACCATATGGTTGATTTCTTCAAATATCGACCTTATAAAAAGGCAAAAAAAAAAAAAAGAAAAAGAAAAAAAGTACCCTAACGGGTTTAAGCAGGGGGACAAGCACCCCTGTGCCCCCCACACCCCCCGCTACTTAAATATACCAACTCCGAGACCACCCTACATTGCAGTAAATGGAAATCTCCCCTTATGAAGATTTCCATTTACACGGTCGAGATTCTGAGTGTTCGATATTCTTGTGTCGACAATGTCAGATTCGACATTGTTGGCTTTCGAGAATATAATATAGACCCTTTTCTCATACTTCATATTGCAATTCCTGTTCATATTATACTAACTTACCATTAATTTATCTACAAACTGGCTTTCTCCAAATATTACATCACTGTCACATAACTTGTATTTATTCTTAACTAATACTTTCATATTGTCTAATTTGTGATAATTATTTGAATAGTTTTATTTGTGGAGATTGTAAAATTATTGTTCTTGAAGTGTTTGTAATACCTGGAAGATCTTCTCTCTTGGCCTCTACTGAAAATGGCTCCTACCTGGTCATCAAATTCCAATAAATATGTAAATAAAGAACTGAAAAAAGATGAAAGTGTATTGATAAAGGAAGTAGAAGTAGATGAGTCTTAAAATATTGAGGAGAAGTAAAAGTATATGAAGGTCAATGAAATAATTTACGTATGGAAATAACCATTTGTGATAACTAATTTGCTATGGTATTTAGATGTGGGAAACACAGTAACAGCTAATACTGTATGAATTCCATCAAGTTGTTCTACTGTACTGTGATATACAGTACAGCCGACCCCCAAAATTTGCGGGGGGGGGGGGTTACGTTCCTAGAGCACCCGCACATTGTGAAAAACCATAAATTTTTGATCTGGTCAAAAAAAGCCTATAATTGCCTATTTTTATAGTTTAAACCCTAAATACACCCCAAACACTTTAATTTCATTTAAACTCAGCTTAATACATTACCCATGCTGTACTGCTATGTCTCCCACATTGTTAGAATATAAAATACCAATGTTACCCTTATACAGTACTGTACTGTATGTACAGTACTGTACTGCAATTCATGCAAGCATGTTTTCTGTGGTATGCGCTGTCAGTTTCTTTGGTATAAGCAAGGTAAATGCAGTAATAATTTAACTGTAAGTAAACAGACAAAATGAAGCATGCACCGTTTGTTTAAAAAAAATTATTACAAAAAGTACCAGTTTAGTGGCTTTATGACAAAGATAAACTTGGGTAATGACTAATAGTTCACTTTTTTAATGGGAATGATCTTATTTTAAACACAGAGGTATTAAATGAACTATTTTTCAAAGGTTTGACAGATGGCTGTTATCTCTGGCAGTGAAAGAATGTGATTAATTTAAATACCAAGGAATACATTACAGTCGACCCCCGAAACACGGGTACTCACCAATATGATGAAGGTATGTACTGTAATATCTACTGTATCTACACACTACTGCGGCATAACCTTTTAGTTCCCGGAGCAAATCCAGTAGTTGAACCTTCTCCTGGAATGTCTTAAACTTCTCTGGCACTTAGGTTCATTGATAGAAGCCTTAGAAGGTGCAGGGCGTTTGGGCGGCATCTTAGGGCTTTAAGAGCAAAATGAAAGAAAAACACGAGAACACTCAGTGAAACAGTCGAGATAGCTACACGCGGTAAACTGTTATGATGTGGAAATGCTGGACTGCATCTGCCAGAGATATCACAGGGCAGCAGCTAATCGGCAGCAAGGAGAAATGATTAATGCTCTTGGGTTGGCTACTTTCAAACTTCGCCTCTAGTACTGTACTGTACACATCCCAAGACACATTTTCCTCTATGTTTTCCTCTATGGCTGCTTTGTGTTCTCTCTACAGTACAGATACAGTACACCTGACTTTTCTTCTACAATAGGCAATGCATGTCAATGACATTCTTCTGGTTTTGGCTTTGACAAGTCTTTAACTGTTAATCCAGTACATACAATACTGTACTGTAATTTCTGTTCTACAGTATAAGTATCTGCTGCTGATAATTCTGCTTCTCACTAGTCTTCTGTCACCCGCAATTATATTTTATGTGGAAATTTAGCTGAAATTACATTAATACAGTATTTATGGTACAGATTTAGAAAACTGTATTGTTCTTAAGACATTTGCGGTTTCCGCGAACAATTATTAGTGAGTTCTAAGGAAAAATCCGTGAACGACTGAGGCCGCAAACTCTGAACTGCAAAATTGCGGGGGTCAACTGTATCTATTTTAAATGCACACAGTCATTTTCTGCAAGCCAATCATGGTGTGTATTGTTATAGTTCCACCTTTCAACCAAGCACTGCCACCTGCCAAATACAGCTGCAGCACACAAGACAAGATCACCACATATATCCAAATGATATTTTAGTAATTTATAAGATCACCACTTACACCAAGCCATACACATTTGCTTAGGCATGCTCATATCCATGAAATGACACTGAGGGAATGAGAGCTTGTTTGTACTGAACTAAAAGGACACATCTGTTTCCTTCTCCTTTAAGCAATTACAAGTCCTTCAATTATCTCTGAACTACTCTCTCTGATTTTGCAGATGAGAAATATTTTGTCCTTATACTGTGCTATAACATAAGAAAGAGGGTTATTTTCACTACTGATTGTACTAGATAGACCAGATTACAACATACCATGACTGATATCCAGTATTAGTGCCCAGGTCAACCCTAGATTTCACTTAGAATGCTATAATCTGAATAAAGTAACTTCAAAGCAATGTAAATCAATTAAACTGTGACTGTTTTAAAGGCAAACTAGTAGCATTCGTACTTTCAGTGATCTGCATAATTGCACAATGAACACACATCATATAACTGAATGACAGGATGTTTAAGTTGTCATTATTTGAGGCTGGAGCCAATCTGAGTTTCATGTTGCCGTAATTAATCAAAGAAATATATTTTAACTGGGGATCAGGACCAAAAAAATAAAAATTCCTTACACACCAACTGTATAAATACCAAATCTTACTTAACCAACATGCACTTACAAGAATTAGAATATGTATGCATTATTCGCTCTTGAAATTTTTCACATTTAATTTGCTCCATAGCAGAACTGAGTTATCTATATCAAATTGCTTTAAAGTGTAAGTGAAATACCTCTTGAAGCATTTGACTCAGTTCTGCACAAGGAATCTTTTCTCATTACCATATTGGCAATCATCATACCTCTCCTCTGATAAGCCATGCACTAAAAATAGCTTGGATAGAGTAGACTTATTTTACTGTGCCTCAGGAGGCACGTATGTCAAAACATTAACATATTTGTTTAGTTTTTTTTTCAATAGGAAGTTCCCTTTTGCAATGAACAATCTGCTCAAAATCCTTGCATGTTTGTATTCATTCACAAAAAATGCATTGCAGGAATAGCTAAGAGTGAATACAAGTATAATGTTATGGAATGATAATACATCAATAATCAGATTATAATTGCACAGATGAACAATTTACTGAACACAGTCTTCTAAACTATTATATTAACATGTTCTAAATTTCACAAGGGGTAAGCCATTGTCAGCACCCACATCATAAGCTGATATAAATAAGTCTAGGGTTTCCACAACACAGAGAAACAATAACTAATCTATCTGTCTATCTACCCATCTAGCTAGCTAGCTGTCCATTGTTGACTTAGTAGACATAAAAAGAGAAATAAAGTAAAAAAAAAAAAAGAGGTAGTGGAAGAGATTTGAACATGAGAAGGTTAATTTTTCTGAGATCGGCTGATTCTCCTTCTCCAGAAGTCATCATGGCAGACTGGGCTCATACCCAGAAAACTGCATAACAGATACGTATACTACATTAGTAAGACCTTCTGCACAATTACGCATCTACTGATAAATAGTCATTCCCAAGTCCGAGTGAAGAAATTCATCTTTGCTGTATTTTTATGAGGCTGTCATTTCTCTGTGTAAGAATGTTAAGCCTTTACTGACAATAAATTGGTAATATCCTTTAGCAGCAGATCTGAAAAAAAACTCTGGTGCTAATAACACATACTTTATTTAGTATTTTACCTTTCTTGTGCTATAAAACCTAAAGGTGATAAGAAAGTTTTTAAGTATCTATTATTTATATATATATCTTCTAGACATAATTGCTTCCCATTGTAGAATGCAGTCTAACACATATAAATATAGACCAGCCACTTGTTCTAGCTATGAAACATCATCATGTATCATGAGTCATACATGTTAGCACTACTCCATTTAATCATAGTTACTCCTTATAAAATATGAGGGGAAACCCTTGCAAACAGAACTACTGTGCAGAGGAAGTAAAAGAAAAGTAGCAGTAATCAGAAACAATGTCAGACATCAGCTCACACAACCAACCCTCTGAATAAACAGTGGAGTCTCACCTAAGCTGTGCATCATTCAGGTTCTATCCGTTGATTACTGTGTTAATGTAAGACCCAGGTGGGCTATAAATACACCTTTGTCATTTCTCATGTCTCCATTCCTACATTTTCATTTCTAGCATACCTCAAACCTCTCTTGAAAACCTATGACCATGGCTATATGAGTCTACCCCATCACAGCACTAATCACCTACATCAGAATGGCAGTGATACTTATACGACCATTTTTAAATAATATGACATGATGACTCATTACCTTTGCTTCCATTCTACTCTGCACGTTAATAGTTACATTCCAAGAAGCAACGGAGAGACAACAACCATGTCTTAGCTCAATGAAACAAATCTTCAATTCAGGAGACTTTACAAATGGTATGGTACATCATGCAATCAAATTAAAACATGGAAACATAGCCATAACTCTGAAGACAAGCTGTGCACCTCACCCCCATTAAACTATCACATTCCATATCTCACCACTGTAGCGTTGTTGCCGACGCCTTACCTCCCACAAGCTCCAGTCAAATGTTGTACAAATAAACTTAAATGAAAGACAATGTATATACAACACCAACAAGGTATTCAGCATCAGTCTCCACACTCCTACAATGCCACATTTATCAGCCTGAAAGACATGCTCACCTCATCAATCAGCATATAGTTTATAGATTAGTACTAAGCTAGCTGCCCTTGTGGGCCCTTTTAAAGCTAGACAATTATCTCATGTGAGAATCAAACCCTGCACCTTGGGTGTGTAAGGTAAACACTTTAACCATTACGCCAACTGCCCAACTTTCAACTTTGTACTACACTGATGTAAGTCCACACACTCTTAAGTAGGTATTCAAATCCATACTAAACTACAACTCAGACAAAATTTCAATTAAACTGCATATTTATAAAAAAAGTTATAGTTATTAAAATAAATAACTTGCAGATTTTCTGCTATGGTTGGCACATCTATGTGGTCTGGAAAGGGCTACATTTGTGCTGGAGGGGAGTACATCCTAGAAGTTGGAGTATAGTTTTTAGATTCCTAGCTATGCCCCTACTTGTAAAGAATAAATAATGTGTTGAATAAATTTTTAATAGAAATGTCAGTCTGTGAATTTCTTGAATTGTTTATTTTTATAGGTTCAAAGGTAAGTACTAGGCTAGCTACCCTGGGGGTATTTTAAGCCTAGCCAACTTCCCTTTTTGTGCTCAAAATAACCTATCCTGTTTAGTTATAGATTGGCCTTACCCATTCCATGGTTTACAATTATATATTACCTACAATTAGAATAACTGGGATCATACCATGGATAATTTGAGATGACCATGTAAGGGATAAAGCAAATAGAAACTGCCACTGTCCATTAGCAGTACAGGGGGCAGTCCTGGGGTAAATTTTCATTTTCCCATCCATAGATCTAAGTTCCACTTGAATATGGACAACTTGAATTAATTCCCTTGATCCAGACACTGATTCAGCCTTGTATCATCTTGGTAAAGGTATCTCTGTGGGCATTGCAGTTGTTGCATGTATCTGGACAGGTACATGCCAAAGGGGGCATTGTATTCAATGACTGGCCTAATGAGAGCTGGGTAAAGGGGGACAATGACATCCCTAGATCTAGACACAATCACTTTTTTTATAAGCTGTGCAATATAGGACTTTTTTTTACAACAAATGACAGATGTTGGTCAAAAGTTAGGTCACTGTCCATATAAGTTTGTAAAACCTGAACAAATGGGTCAACGCTAAGAGCATATTTTCAATGTGGTAGTTGCCTGGGGAAAATGACTTCTCAAATGATACAATAATGCATTTTTGGCATTTAATTTTGGTGCATGATCTTTTCACCAAAAATTAGCATTAATTTAATTAATACAAAGTTAAAGATTTTGCTTTTGAGCAAATACTTTAGTCATCAATATGTAGATGATAGAAATTCCACAAATTGTGTTTTTATTAATAAAAAAATTATCAGGTTAATTCATTTTGAGAACTTGTGAGAGGAGACTACTGAAAAGAGTTTCTAAAGTTAGAAAGAAATTCTTCAGTTCAGGAAAATGTTCCTCTGAGGAGATCTGCCAGGAGCTGCTTACTCAGATGCTAACTTGGATCATCTATCCTCATTGTCAGTTTGCTTGTGCAACTGTAACACATAGTTTTCATTTATTCATGTTTCCATACCCACTTTTCACATTAACACACACACACACACACACACACACACACACACACACACACACACACACACACACACACACACACACACATATATGCATGCATTCAGACTCCAACTCTGTAGGACCACCAGTTTAGCCTATTGGCCTGGCTTTGGAATATAAGAGGAAACTGGAGCCACTGGCAGATACTCATGCAGCCACAGTGATGAACATGCAAACACCACACAAAAGATAACCCAGCCAGGAAGCAAGTCAGGAAACTAAATGTTGTGATGCAGCGATGATAACAACAACTGCACCACTTTTCCACCATATAAGGCTATCATTACATAAACAATATGTGGAGTGAAAGCTGCTGTCCTGTATCGTTTAATTATACCTTGCAGGAATCTAGTAGTGATCCTGGTCAGCAACAAGTAATTTCTGCATATGTAGCAGTTATGTTAACTGAGAATAAACATGGTTGCCATGGAAATAATTGGTTATGGTAAATAGCAATGCTTGCTTTGACCTGGAATAAGGCTTAGGATTATTGAAGATGGTTCTGTTAAGAGCCCTTTGATGTGTATTATTTTATTTTATTTTATTTTATTTTATTTTATTTTATTATATATTATTTCCAGTTTGATGACAGGGGAGGTCCACTGGGCTCAAGGAGCCCATTTTCAGTGGAGGCCCGGGGAGATAAGCTCCACATTACATAGTTTAGTTACAGAAATGTTTGCTTTACATACAGTAGTTATAGGTACAATTGTGGAAAAGAAACAACCTTTACAATTTCATTTCATGCAAGAGAAACAGACAAAAGATGATGGACACATAGTACAATTTTGTTATTTACAATATTTGCATTTGTGATAGGCTAGCTTGTGTGTGTGTGTGTGTGTGTGTGTGTGTGTGTGTGTGTGTGTGTGTGTGTGTGTGTGTGTGTGTGTGTGTGTGTGTGTGTGTGTCACTTGGGAATTATAATAGGAGGACACAGTCTGGCATAGCACTCAGAACACTATATCTACTCCTCTCCTCCTGTAATAAGGAGACACTTTCATTTTCATAAATCAAAACAGCATTTCAGATTGCATAGATTATGGATTTTCTCTCTTTAACTATGAGTCTGTACGTCAGCATTTAATTAGAAAAACAAATGTTATTAGGACTGCAGTCATACCTCTCAACTATCCAGATTTTCACAGAATGCCTAGATTTTTGCTTCACATTTTGGGTCTGTTCTTTATAAAATGTATGGTTTTCTGGCAAATTACTGGGGATTGAACTCACTAAATAATAACAGACATTTGTGTTTCAGACTTCATATCCTTCAGAAAATGTATGCTAACACAAACCGTGTTATTCTAGCCACTTTCTGAGTTTATATGAGCAATATTTAAAATCTGCCCCCGTTTGTGGGCCTTTGTCCCACCATTATTATTGGTTTTGTCCTAATTTCTTGTGCCAGTAGGTTAAGAGGTATGATTGTGGTAGATTAACAAGTCACAAAGGTAGCTATGATACCTGATGACCTCTGAGAAACATAATCGTAATACAAATATTTTAACATAGCAACAACATTCTCACAAGTTATAGGTGCTGCAGTTACCTTCATTCTGTGTACTCATATGATTTTCAGAAAAATATGATTGGTAGTGGTATTATGTTGTTTTCTCTGTTACACAATTTCTATGACAAGATGTGCTTACATAACTTTCCTTAGCTCTTTAACTCCTAGCAGGTTCTCCTGTCTCTTAAGTACAGATTTTCAAATGCTTTTATTTTTAGTATGTGGTCATTTAGATGATCTTGTGGCTCTAAGCCAAACAAGCTAATTGGCAGCTTAGTTAAAACATAATTCTGTATTCAATATTTATAATTAAACGTATTCAAATGGTTGTTGAAGGTTGACTGAGGACAGTAGAACACTCCATTGACTAACAAATGTTTTTTGCAGCACAAGCGAAAGGTTCTGACTAAAGCTAATTATCATATTTAAAAGGTACAGGTTTACAGATTTGGCAACTGTCTGAATACTGTGAAAAACTGAGAAACATTTAAAAGCAGTACATTAATCATAGTTTTAAAATAAGTCAGAAGGAAACATATGAAAGTTTATGTTCAGGAAACTATACTGCCATTTGTACTGTATCCCTCTGCAGCACTGCAAGATATAACAATAATGTTTTATCTGCACATAAAAACATAATCATTATATACCTATAAATAAATGTACAGTTACATAACATGAAATATAGATTGGCACATACAGTTTCATTGGTTGCTACTAGCCTAATGACCACACTTATGAGACTAGCCATGCATCCCAAATCATTTGGGTCACAAGTATCATACAGGGAGGTAATGTTAACAGGCAGGTATTTAAGGATTTGTGGTGGTGAGGTGTTAGGATAATACTTTTCTTATTGATGGTCTATGTCTATAAGGGACATGGGGGGGGCAGAGCAGGGGTAAATTTGAAATTTCCCATCCAATTGTCAAGGTTTCATTTGAATAGGGTCAGAGATGAACTGTGTTTTACATGGATGGGTAGCCAATTCTACAGTGCAGGGATCATTTGGGACACATATTTGTCTCTCCAGCACATTCTGTTTATTTCACTAGTGTTTCTGGTGCTGTTTGCTTTGCACATGTGCAACAGCTCCATCATGGCTGGGTCTGAGGAAGCCATATAAGTCAGGCAATGATTCCCCGTCAGCAGTCTGTAGGTCACTGAATACAGAGACAGAGCCTTTAGACAATCAGCATAGGACAGGGTATTCATGCCCTGAATTCTCCTGGTGAGACACCTTTCTGAGTATTACAACTGTTGCAATTGTCTGGTTAGATACATGCCAAAGGGGGCATTGTATTAAATCACAGGTCTGATAAGGGTTGAGTACAGTGGAACTATAACTTCCTTGGACCTGGATGCAACCCTTACCTTTAAGTTGTGTGACATACAATGATTTTCTTATTATCTTAGATACATGTTGGTCAAAGGCCAGATTGCTGTCTACATATGTTCCTGGATCCCTTACTTCTGGGTCAACTCTTAGGGGTGTTTTATCAATTGAGTAATTAACTTGGGTTGACAGTTTTCTTTTGGCAATGAGTCTTAGACCATGGCTTTGACACCACTCATTTGTCTGTGTTAAGCCAGTTTGTAAGATGTTGTGTCTTGGGGGGAATCTATAACAGCTCCAAATTTACAGTCATTTGTGAACTTAGGGGGGCAGAGGCCTTAAATGTTAGCCTTGACTTCTAAGAATAGATGCCAAACAAGAGCAGGCCCAGCACAGAGCTCCGAGGTACTCCGCTGGTGATAATCTTTTTGTGGAGGTGGTCTCACTGATGCTGACTTCTTAGGTCCCATCTGTCAATCTGTGAGCCAGATGGCAATCCAGCAAGTTATATAAGGTCAGTCAAAGAAAAGCAAAATCAGTGGATAAAGGTCAACTTTTCACATACAATGTAACCATAGCAAAAAAAAGAGAAAACGACCATCACAGCTGGATAAAATAAAAAATTTGATTTGCATTAAATTTGTTATTTTATTCAGCTGCGGTGGTCGTTTTCTCTTTTTTTTTTGCTAAAGTTATGTAAGGGTTTACGCATACCTCAGAAAACTTGTCAACAATGCCTGAGTCAGGTATTGTATCAAACACCTTAACCAAGTCAAGATGCATAGTATGTGCTGTTCGCTCATTCATTGCTTTAGTGACCCTCTCAAAGAAGTCTGTTAAGTTATGGAGGCATACATAACTAAGTCAAATTGGGATAGGTCCAGTACCTGTAAGTTGCCAATGTCATTGTTTATCATTTCCATAATAATAATTCATTCCATGGCTTTTCATATTAGGCTTGTTAAACTTTGTAGTTCCCTGAGTCGGTGGATGGTCTTCCCTTGTGGATGGGAATTACTGTTGTAGTCCTCCATTCACTTGGAACATAGCCTGGTTCGAGGTTGTAGTAGAAGAGTTCCTCAAATGGTCCTGTTAGGTCACGTTTTATACTGTTCTGGAGGCAACTGGGGAAGATGTCAGGACACAATGAGTCAGTGTTCTTGGCTTTAGCAACTGCTGCCAGCACCTGGTCCCTGGTGACAGATAAGAGAAGTATGTTGGAGGGGATTTCTCCTAATGGACCTGGGGGTAGTGGAAGTGAAACTTGAGATGAATTTATCAGACAGTAGATTTTCTATGTCACCCTAATCAGTATATGTGGTACCATTCATGACCAGTTGAGCACATGGTTGTGTTACCTCTATGGTTCTGAGTGTAGCCGAAGAAAACCTTCAGATTCTGCTTAGCCTGCGAGGCTATCCTGACCTCATACTTGGCCTTGTTGGACTTAATTAGATCTATTAGTTATGTAAGAGAGCACGTGTCTTTAAGAGAGTTGCTTTTTCTGATTTTGGCTATGAGTTTTCTTCTTTCATTATATATCCTGTTTAGGTGAGGATTCTACCAGTAGGGTTTGATTTTAGTGTTTTGGCGGTTTATTTCTGGCAGATACAGCAGCCACTATGCAGCCATTCATATATTTGTATAGTGACTCTGTGTGTGAATAACTCTACATAGATAGATGTGGTGTTACGGTTGGCGGAAGCCTTGAATTTTGAGAAACTCAGACAGACAGTGTTCCTGGTGTATATTAATTTTCTAAGTTGATTTCTACTTCAAATGAGACAGCTTTGAGATCTGACCTCATTAGTGATGACATGACACAGGGGGGTGGGAGGGGGGGTGCAATACTTTCCCATGTTGGTGAGTACCAGATCCATTATGTTAGAACATGCACTGTCTGTTCTGGGCTGTTTGTGTTAATGAAGTCTAGGAAGCACTGCCCTTGTGAGTTTGAGGCAGTGTAAGTTTCCCAGTCTACAACAGGGTGTTTGGTTGGATGGTGAGAGCCTCTTGTAGGTTTAGGTAAGAGACGTGAGACTCTAGAATCATAGATGGTGACCTGCAGCTAGTCTTGATATGGTGAGGGACCTTAACTATGGTAACATGCTTGTGGATGAGCTCCATGGTATCATCCTGTTAATAACCAGCCTGGAGGTATGATTATTTCTAATGCAGATTGAGACACCTCCACCTTTGGCCCATGTCTGTGCTGTTGTTGATCTAAATGTGTGGAAGTTACTGTAGTCTTCACTTCTGGAGTACCTTCTACAGCTTTAAACCAAGTTTCAGTCATGGCACAGATGTATCCATTCTCCAGAGTGAGGAGGACTTCAAGGGCATGGAGTTTTTCACTTAGGCTCCATGCACTGAGCAGTAACAACTTATGGTTAATTGTAGACCTTCTTCACTATGTTGGTAGTTTTGTGTTTTTTTGGCATTGCCTAGAAAGGGCACTAAGGGAGTGGATAAAGCTTTAGCCAATATCCAAAAGCCTAGGGGGAACTGGTGCAAACCATCCTTAAGAAAGCAATGTGGTTTATTGACCATGTTCTTATAAGCTGATGGATATTGGATCCCCCTGAAGTGACACCAGAAACTAAGCCAATTATTAAAATCAATAATTTTATGCTCATTGAGTGGCATCATCCTTTTTGAAGGTGGAATGCTGCTCAATGCAAGGCTCATACCTATCTGTGACACATATTCTGAGAGATCCATTATGTCTCTTTCCATATAGTCTAGTGAGGTATGTCTCAGGTCAATGGAAGGTATGTCTCTGTATACAGTGGAAATGTTACTCATTGCATATACAATGCCACAGGCTTATAGTACTAAATAATATATTAACCCAGCTTATGCTTTTAGCAGATTTCTGATTAATTCATGATTAAGACTTGAATCATGACCTCTTCTATAGAAATAGAAATGAAAAGTTGTGCTGAGATTTACACTTCTTTAGTTAAATGAATGTAACACAATACAGTTCATGTTTATCTAAAGCACAAAGTATTTTTTGGTGAACATGCACTGGGAAAAACTGTACAATCTAATATTGTAATTCAAAGTAAACTGTATCTGTTGGAGCTTTTCTTGCCAGACCTCTGCTGAAAAGGGGTCCGCATTCAGTCAGACTTTCCCAATAAACAATACTTCCTGTGTAGAAGGATTTTACCCCTAAAAGAAAACAGCTTTTAAATTTAATTTCAAACTTTGTGTTTTCAAATGCATGCAAAATTCTAAATATTTCTTTGAGTTCATCCATGGAACCAATAAAAAGAAATCAGCTTTTTTTTTATGATCCTTCAGGCTCTGCCATTTTTAATTGCTTGTAAAGTCTTACCATAAGATAAACTGCAGTTTTACTCTGTGTGTGTGTGTGTGTGTGTGTGTGTGTGTGTGTGTGTGTGTGTGTGTGTGTGTGTGTATAGATATATAGATATATGCACACATACATATTATAATGGTGGTAGGACTCATTTTTATAATTACTTATCAGTGTGTTGATATCAGATCATTAAGATGATCTAGGCAGTCAATGGTAGACTGGTTGTGCCTGTCTAAATTCTAGACAGTTTCAAAACTAGTAGCCACTGTGGCACACCAATCTTGGTCTACAGTGTGCCTAGTGTCCTGAAGTGTGTCATACCGAATACCACTGTGCCAGAATGGCTTTTAAGATAAAACAAACATTCCAAAAATGCAACTTGGAAACCAGCAACAGTTTAGACTGGTGAGAAACTGTGCAATAGTGCCACAAAGAACCCCAAACGATTTGCTAACAGAGGGAACATGTCAAGCTACTGGAGGTAGTTTTGGCAAAGTAAACTGATTGAGGTATGCTTGCCGAAGCTATATTTATCAACAGTGGAGTTTGCTTCTTTCTTCATTGTTGTGCGACTTTGGAGCTAGTTTATCTAAGTTCGGGAGGTAAGGGGGTAGTGGGCTTCCCCCTGCAAAAAAAAATCTTTTCTAGGAATATTCACTGAAGGTAGTGTCAGAGAACATGTTTAGCAGTTTTTACATTTTGGCATTGTATTGACTCATGACAAGTTTGTGATCAGTAAAACAAAAGGTATGGAAAACAACATCAAAAATGAAAAACTGCAGTTTAACGGAGCCACTTAGCTTCACATAACTGTCAGCATGGCCAATGTAGAAGCAAATGTTTGCACATTACTCAGCTGCAGGCATATTAAATAAGGAAGACCATCTGTTTCAATAAACTCTCCTCTTTGTGCTATGGACAGAGTAATTGACCCTATTTTGGTGCCTTCCCATTTACTGAAGAGAAATCCTTAATATTCAAGGCTGCAGAAGGAAACCAACATGAACATTTTATGTTTAAACAAAAAGTAATGTAGGAAAAGGGCATGCTTCCATAAATGTGCTCAGAAAGCTTGCTTGGTGGCATTAAAGACAATCAAAAATGACAGCTTAAGCCAAATTTAACATTAGAGAAATCTATACAAATTTCTTCTCCTTCTGAACAAATTAAAAAGCAGTGTAGTGATATGATAGTTGCAAGAGATATGGGTGAAATAAAGCACCAACAAGCAATAAGAAAATTAAAAAGCACAGGGTAGACAAGCGTAAATAGACAAGTGAAATAGAAAATAATAAATAAAGTCCATAAAAGTGTAGTCGATGCAACCAGATGCATGAGTCAGACAGAATAATGTTTGGCACTTTGCAGTGAAGTAGAAGATATTAGTTTACTATTGTTAGCAAGACTAGAGTAGTCAAAGTAACAACTGTTGTTAAAACTGAGGAACATATCAAGGAAACTTTCTTTTTAGGCTCTGTGTGTAAGTGGGCAGATAAAAACAGCGTATCAGACTTCCAGTTCATGGCATTCCAGTAAAAGTCTGGAAACATGAAGGAGTAGACATAAATGTATTGCCACATGAGGTCTTTGGAAGCATCTCAAAATGTCCACAGTCGGTCAAAGCAGAAGTAGAGGCCTACAGACTAGGTAGGAAACTCAGATGTCATGAGAAATTCCTAGCCATGAGTAAAAAGTAAGCATACAAGTATGAGTTTTGTTTCTAATTTTCATTGGGTTAAGTTTAACTGCAAAAATAAGAGAAATAAGTGCTAATGTGTTTAGTGACATTGTATTGCTAAAGTAAGAGCCAACACAGATTTGTTTGAAATCTGGTACAGTTCCTTATACCCTACCTATGCCATGAAGTGTATCATTCCCCTATACCTCACAACTGTGCCGAATTCTGCATAATGTCAACATTTTTACCTCATATTGTGGGTCTGTTCCTCATAAAGTCTGTGGTTTACTTTGAAATCATTGAGGTCTGGCATCACTAAGTAATGACAGACATTTGAGTTTCAGACTTCACATTAATCAGAAATTGCATGCTAATGCAAAACGTTTTATTCTAGCAGCTTTCTCATTCATAAGAACAATATTTAAATCTGTCTCTGATTTTGAGCTTTTGTCTCCATCCCATTGGTTTTGGCTTTGTCCATAATTCTTGTACCATGACTTTAAATGGTATATACTCCCCATCCTCTCAAAAATGAAGGATAATTTAAAATGGATGCCATCTCTATTAGTCAGTTGAAAGGGTTACAGAACTTATAGACTGATGTGGCGCAATGCTAACTGTTATAAAGAAAAATGACAAAAATGAATTTGTACTGAATTAAAGTTAAATGATGCAGCTGAAAAGAAATTTGTCCTACCTACATTACAAGACATAAAATACCTAGCTACCTGAGGCAAGAATGCCATCTACCTTAGATACATCAAGTGGGTTTTTGGCAATTAGAAGAAAGTTAACCACGCTTATTACTTCAGTGGTAAGCTTTTACATTAAGATGTTACCTTTTGAAATTACCTCCTCAAAGGCCATGAAAGGCCATGAAATCACAGCGGTCATGATGGATGACATTTTGATGTTTGCAGCTGATAGAGTCAAGTGATAAGAGAATAAAAACAGTGCTTCCAACTACAGAAGAGTAATGACATGGCATTTTAGAGAGACAAGATGCCATTAAAGTGAATATTAGCAGTAAATGAGTTTAGTATAAAAATAAGAATAAATCTTTGCATTACCGGAAAAGAATTGGGACAAAAGGCAATTTCAAATATGTTCATTTTCATGGAGAAACGGGAAATAATCCAGAGATCAAGACTGAAGAGTGAATATTATGTTTGGAAAGAGCGACTGGCATACAAGGCATTGTCAGACCCCACTCTGATAGACCTCCTCTATATCCGTAAAACAAACAGCACTGGAAACACTTGAGCTAAAGACTTAAACCTTCTCTGGATCAGGCTCCCCAGCCATATTAAGCAGAGTTCCTCCAAATCCCAGTCCAGGTGTAACTTAGACAGCTGGATGAAGAATATGAGATTCATCCCTGGTTTGGCACCTATGCCTCTGATGGGCACAGGCAGCCGTAAATGTTTCATCTCCCAGCCCCCTGCTTGTAAATGTTTCATCTCACAAGCCCCTACATACACTTATAAGAGTACCAGAATCTGTCAGAGATTTAGGATGCATGGCTTAGGCTTAAAAAGGCCCTTGTGGTTGTTAGCCTGGTAGACACTTATGAACC
This sequence comes from Protopterus annectens, assembly GCF_019279795.1. Classification (NCBI taxonomy): domain Eukaryota; kingdom Metazoa; phylum Chordata; order Ceratodontiformes; family Protopteridae; genus Protopterus; species Protopterus annectens. The sequence continues at coordinate 1,990,552,539 of NC_056737.1, read as the reverse complement.
TGTGAGCCTATAGTAAAGAAGGAGAGTGCAGAACAATGCACATTTTATAGCTGATGATGGAATAGATGAAGAGGGGACTCTTGTCTTTTTTTTTTGGATGGAGTAGATTCAATAATAAATATAAATTTGTAGTTACACAGTGGCTAAAATTTGAAACATTGAAATTGGTTATTAGAGATTTTTGGTTAGGAAAGGACTAGTAGAATCAATATATCATCAAATCATTTCCCTAGTTGGGTAGAGGGGCTAGAAAAGAAGAAAAGATCAGGGTGGGTCAGCACTACAAACATTGTGCAGAAATATAGCTGATAAATAGAAAAGATTCAGATTAGCTGAGATACAATGGAGGAGGTTAAATTTTCCCTGAACAGGTGGGAAGAAATTACTCTTTATAGAGTTAAATGAATACCAATCAAATGCAATTAGCATAAGCAGTTCCTGCATAGTTGGTGACACAGATATCTACAGCATGGAATTAATTAGGGAAGATGTTATCATTGTAATGGGTCCAAGGCTGGTATGATCCATATATCCTGGAGTTGCCCAAGGGTAATGGCAATTTTGGGAAAAATGTATTACTGAATGCAAGACAACTGCTCAGAAGAAGATACTGAGGTAATGGAAATCTGTACTCTTCAGTGTGGAAAGAAAATGAAAAGTGAGGGAAAAGATTTATGTGATCCAAATGGGAGTCTGGGAAGAAAACAAACTGCAAAACTGCATAGCATTACAAGCTGATTTTGACAAACAACCTGAGAACATATAGAAAGGTGATTGCTTCTCAGACAAACAGGGACCAGAAAAAGAAGTTAAAGTGCAAATGAAGCATAATGCATAGATGCTACTGACCAGGAGGACATAGACTTGGTATCCCAAACCAAAGACTACACTTCTCGGGGGGTATGTGTGTGTGTGAGAATGGCCATGTCAGGGTTGGACACTGGATATCCACAGTGATGCTAGTTTACATCTCCTACTTTATGTCAAGGTTAAAGCTTAACATAACTGCCCCAAGATTCAAGTAGAAACTGAGAACACTAACATGGGATAATGATGTCCACTCCCCACCCCCCCACCCCCAGTATAATTTCCTCTCTGGTAAAGTTGGACCATAACGCTGTCTCCTTTGAAATAAAAATAAAACACATGACCCCAGCTAATTTCACAGCATTTAGAATCTATTTTAAGGTAAACATTTTGTTATTAAGTGACACCTCACAAAATTTCAGGCTTCCTCCATACCTTGACAGCAGAGTTGCCTGTGTGAATTTGTTCACAAATACTGTATACAGTCAATTAATAAATGCATACAAAACAGCTTTGACCACTAGAAATAAGCTCAAACAAACTCATAAAACAAACCATCCTGGTGGAATCCAAACATCAATAGGCTGCACAACATAAGGACGAAAGTCCTAGCAAAAATCAGAAAATACATAGCCCAGCAGGATTAAAGCTCTCTAGACCAAGGACAACCAAAAGGCTTTCTTTAGCTATGTCCATAATTTCAAATGCTGTGCACAGTAATGTGCGGAGCTAATTATGAATGCAGCTACTTACATAGAGTTGGAAGATGTAGCATATCTACTGTCCATCAAATTCAACTTCAGTTTTACCCCCCCCCCCACTCCCCCTACTCAGCTCTCAAAAAATACCATCAAACTTAATCTCACAGCCATCAGTAGGGAACAGGTTATAAATGTACTCTCCATGGCCAAGAACACCATATTGACGGGCACAGATAATATCCCAGGAAGCTTCCTAAATAGCATGAAACATGACCTATCAGGAGCAGTGGAGTCAATATGCCACCATAGCCTCCAGTCAGGCTTCATAGCACTTGAATGAAGAATTGCAACAGTCATCCTTCTAAGTATGGAAATGCCTTCTACAGATCTCAGAAAGTACAGACCCATTAGTCTGGCTAGTCTCATATGGAAAGCTATGGAAAGAATTTTCATGGAAATGAGTAGTAATGATATTGGAACCCCTCCCCATACACTGGATCCAACCCAGTTAGATTTTGTCAAGGGAAGATCATGCCTACTCAGCCTAGCAGACTTCTTTGAGAAGGTCACCAAGGAAATGGATGAGGGAAAAATGGTGCAAACTGCCTATCTTGGTCTGGCCAAGGCATTTGTACAATAGCCCACTAGGGCATTGAGAACAAACTCACAAAAGTAGGCATAAACCCCTATGCTAGATGCTGGATTGCCAGCTGGCACACATATAGGACCAGGAAGCTAGAATAGGAGATTCCACCTTCACAAAGGGACTGGTCAGAAGTGGAGTCCCACAGGACTCACTGCTGGGTCCTCCCCTTTTTGGCATCTACTTCTTCTAAGTCAAGGCCAACAACAATGACCTCTGTAGACGAAATTTGCAGATGATTGCAAACTGGGAGGAGTCATAGAATCCCCCCAAGACACAAATATCCTTGAGGAAGGTCTAGTACAGGCAAATAACTGGTGCCATAGAGACAGCTTAAATCATGGTACCAAGCCAAGAGATGCATAATAGTACCTTTTGAGAAGTTGGCTACTGCAGAAAACTACCTCATTTATAACACATCTAAAAGAGTAGACCCAGTAGTCAAGAATTTGGGAATATATGTAGAGACTAATGTAGCTTTTGATCACAATGGGTCTGAGGTAGTAAGGAAATTGTTCTCTATCTTTCAACTTATAAGCAAGAGTATGGCATCTCACCAAATCCATAAACCTTATCTTAGGTCTTCCTCTTTTCCTGTTACCTTGTAGCTTCCTCCTTAGCATCTTTTTCCCAATATACTAAGCAACCCTCCTCAGCACATGTCCAAACCAACGTAATCTTGCCTCTCTGGCTTTGTCTCCAAACCTTCCAACCTGGGCTGACCTTCTAATATATTTATTCCTAAACCTGTCCACCCTTGTCACACCCAGTGCAAATCTGAACATCTTTAACTCTGCTACATCCAGTTCTAACTCCTGCTGTTTTGTCAATGCCACTGTCTCCAATCCATATAACATAGCTGGTCTCTTTACCCTCTTGTAGACCTTCCCTTTCACTCTTACTGGTACTCATCTGTCACAAATCACTCCTGCCACTCTTCTCCACCCACTCCATCCTGCCTGTACTCTCTTCTTTACCTCTCTTCCACACTCACCATTACCCTGAACTATTGATCCCAAGTATTTAAACTCATCCACCTTCACCACCTCTACTCCTTGCATCCTCACTATTTCTCTGTCCTCCCTCTCATTCACACACATATTCTGTCTTAGTCCTGCTGACCTTCATTCCCCTTCTCTCTAGAGCATATCTCCATCTCTCCAGGGTCTCCTCCACCTGTTCCCTACTCTCACTACAGATCACAATGTCATCTGCAAACATCATAGTCCACGGGGACTCCTGTCTGATCTTGTCTGTCAATCTTTCCATCACCATTGCAAATAAGAAAGGGCTCAGAGCTGATCCTTGATGTAATCCCACCTCCACCTTAAAAGCATCCGTCACTCCCACCACAGACCTCACCACTGTCACACTACCCTCGTATATATCCTGTACCACTCTTACATACTTCTCTGACACTCCCGACTTCCTCATACAATACCACAACTCTTCTCTAGGCACCCTGTCATATGCTTTCTTTAAGTCTACAAAAACACAATGCAACTCCTTCTGACCTTCTCTGTACTTCTCCATCAACACTCTCAGAGCAAACATCGCATCTGTAGTAATCTTTCCCGGCATGAAACCATACTGCTGATCACTAATCATCACGTCCCTTCTTAACCTAGCTTCCACTACTCTTTCCCATAACTTCATGCTTTGACTGATCAATTTAATCCCTCCGTAGTTACTACAGCTCTGCACATCACCCTTATTTTTAAAAATCAGTACTAAAACACTTTTTCTCCATTCTTCAGGCATCCTCTCACTTTCCAAGATTTCATTAAACAAACTGGTTAGAAACTCCACTGCCATTTCATCTAAACACTTCCATGCTTCCACAGGTATGTCATCTGGACCAACAGCCTTTCCATTCTTCATCCTCTTCATAGCTATCCTTACTTCCTCCTTGCTAATCCATTGCACTTCATGACTCACTATCCCCACATTATCCAGCCATCTCTCCCTCTCATTCTCTTCATTCATCAACCCCTCAAAGTACTCTTTCCATCTCCTCAACACACTCTCCTCACTTGTGAGTATGTTTCCCTCATTATCCTTTATCACCTTTACCTGCTGCATATCTAGCTCGGTCCCTCTGTCTAGTCAATCGGTACAGGTCCTTTCCTTCCTCCTTATTGTCCAACCTTTCATACAACTCTTCATATGCCTTATCCTTAGCCTTTGCCACCTCTCTATTTGCCATGCACCTCATCTCCTTACACTCCTGTCTACTTTCTTCATCTCTCTGACAATCCCACTTCTTCTTTGCCAACCACTTTCTCTATATACTTTCCTGTACTTCCTCATTCCACCACCATGTCTCCTTATCATCCTTCCTCTGTCCAGATGTCACACCAAGCGCCTTTCTAGCCGTCTCCCTTACTAGATCTGCTGTAGTTACCCAGCTATTTGGTAACTCTTCACTGCCACCCAGTGCCTGTCTTAACTCTTCCCTGAACTCCACCTCACAATTACCCTTTTTCAGTTTCCACCATTTGATCCTTGGTGCTGCCCTTACACTCTTCCTCCTCTTCTTGATCACCAACGTCATCCTACAAACCACCATCCTATGCTGCCTAACTACACTTTCCCCAGTCACCACTTTACAGTCTCCAATCGCCTCAAACTGGCCCTCCTACATAAGATATAATCCACCTGTGTGCATCTTCCTCCACTCTTGTATATCGCCCTATGCTCCTCCCTCTTGTTAAAATACGTATTCACCACAGCCATGTCCATCCTTTTCTCAAAATCCACTACCATCTGACCTTCTGCATTCCTTTGCTTAACACCATACCTACCCATCACTTCCTCATCCCCTCTGTTCCCTTCACCAACATGCCTATTGAAATCTGCTCCAATTACCACTCTCTCACCCTTGGGTACAGTCATCACCACTTCATCCAACTCACTCCAAAATTTTTCTTTCTCATCCATCGCACACCCAACTTGTGGAGCATATGCACTAACAACATTCATCATTACACCATCAATTTCCAGCTTCATAAACATCACTCTATCCGACACTCTTTTCACCTCCAAAACACTCTTAGCATACTGTTCCTTCAGGATAACTCCTACGCCATTTCTCCTCTCATTCACACCATGATAAAACAATTTGAACCCACCTCTGATACACCTAGCCTTACTCCCCTTCCATCTGGTCTCTTGCACACACACTATACCAACCTTCCTTCTGTCCATCATATCAGTGAGCTCTCTCCCTATATCAGTCATACTGCCAACATTCAAAGTTCTGACCCTCGCTACCACAGTCCTAGCCTTCTTCTTCTCTTCCTGCCTCTAGCCATGCCTTCCCTCTCTTCTCCTGCTTTGGCCAACAGTAGCCCAATGTTGGCTAACAGTACTGGTGGTCGTCGTTGTTAACCTGAGCCTTGACCGATCATTATGTAGCGCATAAAAAGATTACAGGGATTTAACAACATGTCCTAAGTGGATCACCTTAAAGCCGTATCTGTATAGTCTGTCTCCTACAGACTGCTGAGGGATGATCTATGTCTGGCATACTAGGCATCCCAGGATCCCACTCTGGTGGACTTCTGGCATATCTCCAAAAAAAAAACAGCATCAGAGCTACCCGATCCAAGGACTTACACCCTGCTTACAAAATAATTAGGAGATGGTGGAGGGGCAAATGTGTGTATCAGAGAATATTCGTTCTCTGAAACAGGCTTTCCATCAATGTGAAACAGAGTTTTTCCCTGACCCTATTCAAGATAATCTGGACCAGTGGATGGAAAAACAGAAATCCACCCCAATCAGTCACTTATGTCTCTAATGGATAGAGGCAGCCTGTAAATGTTTGACCATAGATGCTCTAGTTTGCACATACCCCTAATAGTAACCTCTAGGGCACCAAACTTCTTGGACACATTTGGGATGTATGGCTGGGCTTATAAAGGGCCTTGTGATTGTTAGTCTATATATACTTATGAATGCATACCTATATGATCCATAGACAATATCCAGAATGATATGAGCCGCTGTTAGGGGTTGAGCAACATGTAGTTCCTGGCCTGGGGCATGCACAGTATGGATTCCATAGGGCCCCAGTCTGAAGTGTAACCCAGACTATTCCAGGCTAAGGATGAGGGCACCCATCATTGGCAGTGGATGAGTGGATGGTGGGACACAGTCAGGGGCACAATATACCTGTGTGGTTGCCAGAATGATGGTCTCTTTAGAAAGTGCTCACTCCTGTGCTGGGGAAACCCAGTACTGGGAAGTTAATGGACTCGAGCCTTATTGAGGAAGGCTTGATGGTCAGCAGTCAGAGGGTAAAAATCTCCTAGGAAAGGAAATGGAAGAAGATGCAATACCCCTTAAGTGGCAGTATTTTACTTCATGGTAATTGCTTTCCTGGCTCACCACCAGTAGAAGAACTCCTGCTAATGTGATCTAATATTTGTTTGTGTTTAAAGGCTTGCACTTTTGGCCATAGTTTGAACTTTGAATTATCTCATCAAAAGAAGATGAGTAAGTGACCTAGAATTTTTGTAGAGTCTTATAAAACCTTACTTAGAAGGCAATGGGTAACAGTCCAGGAGTGGTTGCTATTTGCTGGCATTGGGAATCGTATCAAAGTGCCTGATCATCCTTAGCTTGATTTAATGCTAAGGTTCAGGAGGAAAGTGTTATTCCTACCTTAGTGCTTCAACTGGATTATTATTGTATTCATGATTGTGATTAGCTGCTAACTTCAATGGTATCTCCAACATCAAATTAAAGTCTTGTGGTTAATATTTCCACCTTATATCTAATTTGAGCTTAATAGTTTATTTTATCAACAGAATGCTTGCTTTAGTTTGCATTTTCTTTTCATTTCATCGGTCATCATGTTACTTCATATTCTCATGACCATCTCCTTGCACTCTGTCCCCTGTACCATCAGAAACATCTGTTATATTTTGCTTTTGTTGTTGCTCTCATAGACTGAAATGGCACAGGGGAGGGCAGAGGAAATTGTATAATGAGAGACTTGGGACATCATAATTGTTTCACTGTTCAGAATGTTTGTACCCAAGTCTCCAGACATTTTTCTGAGTCAGATATCAGGGATCTGAGCCACACTGGCCTCCCTTTGTGCTATTTATTCTTATGCCAGGTCCATCTACAACAAGCCAAGTGTTATTTCTGTTCTGTTGTATGATACTGACTGACATTTATCACAAACATTGGCTTGGACAAAAATGTTAGTCCCTATTTGGTCCATATGTTGTGACATCTGTTCCCCCAGGTTTCTCTGTCATCCAGCATCATAGGACTAGAAGACTGGGGGGAGGTTTCTCTGTGATCCAGCATCACTGGACGATTGGGGGGTGTAAAGATTTCTTGATAATCACCACTGCACCTCTGTGCCTTATTCATTTGAGTTTGCAGTGGTACAGGAGCAAGCTGTGGGTTTTTCCTTCTTTACCATCCATCCAGTAGTAGTAGAGCTTTCCTTCAAGAATTTATTGACTTCCTTGTTAGTTCTTTGCTGAGCTTTCCAAATTGGCTTGTTTTGGGTAACTTCAACATCTTGTCAATGATTAATCTTTGCCTATGGTTAATGGATTCCTCTGTATTGTTAGTGGTTTTGACTTCTTTCAGGTAATTTCTGTTGTCCATTGGTTTGGTCATATGCTTGATTTAGTATTCGAGCTTAGTGTTTCTGCCACTGACATGGTGGTAGAATCCCTTTCTTGTACTGACTGCTGCCTCATTTGATTCATGGCTACTTTACTCTGGTTACAATCTCCTGAACCTGAACTGGTGGAATGTGGGAATTTAAATGGTAATGGTTAAGCAATTTAAACATGCTTTCCATCAGTTCCTTTCAGTGCCCAAGGTCAGTGGCCCAGATGAACTGCAACATTTTCTTGGATTTAGTTGCTCCACAACATTCCTACCTTTTCTACATTGGCAATGGTTTAATGTTGAGCCTTAAGATGTGAGGAAGATGACCACTTAAATCTTTGCAAAACTGGCAATACTACTAATTCCAGCTCTAAACATCTAAATCTCAATCACAACACAAACAGAACTTGTTACTGAGACAAATATCTGTCCCAATCATACTTCCAAACTACAACAAACAAGCATAGCTTCCTATCCATTTTTAATCCTGCCATGATGCGTAGATGGGAATCTATCAATTCACCCCAACCTAAACAGTCAGGCCTTTATTGTCAGGAGATGCTAAGTGTTGTGACTTCATTGTCTAGGTTCTTAATGCTCCGATAAACTGCATGGACATACCTATGAACCTCTGCATTGCTTTATTCAGAAAATTACGGATTTCAGACAATGTTACTGCCCAACTATGCTCCACTGAGAGTGCAAGAGAAGGCAGTTTATTCCCCTAGAAGAGGAGCTTAGGCTTGATGAACACTATAAAGCTTATCAAGTATGAGATCTCTTGCAAGAAGGCAAAGTTTCTGCCCTGAATTGCCAGTTGTTCTCTTTTGGGTGGTGGACATGTTGAGTAATCCCGGCTGTTTTACCAGCTGTAAGTCACTTTCATCTAAGCAATGTGAGTTAGCCATTCAGCTCTTTGCAGATAAATTGCTTTGCTTAGTCCAGTATTTTCTTCCATGATAAGTTCAAAGGAATATTATTCAATCCATAATGAGATACTACCTTTGAAATGAAGTGAGTTTCAAATGCCAGACCACAGTGGCTTTATCTTCATCATTTCAAGAGTGTGACCTGCAAACTGCGGATTAGACTCTTGTCCTGTTAGGTTTGCTATCTCATATGCTAATGTGCTCAGGACTAAGATATATCAAATCAGCCATTTATCCTTATATAATGGCGTTTTCCCAGTTCTTTTGAAAGAAGCCTTATTGACCCCATTTCTGAAGAAATTTACAGTCAACACTAACAAGTCTGATAACTACTACCTAATCTCAATAGAGAAAGTAGTGCACTTGTACCATGACTTGATTCTACAGGAATGCGGAATTCATGATTCATTCCAGACTGTTTTTCCAATATAAGACATAGTACTGAGATTGCTATCACTAAGTTCATGATTGATCACCTCATGGCTCGAGAACAATGTTGCTATTCCACCTTTGTCCTTCTTGATCTTTCAGGAGTTGATACAGTGGAACACAAAGTCTTATTGGACCATCTTCTGACTTACGGTAGGATCTTATGTATTGGTCTGGTTAGTGTGCTCTAATCCAACACAGTTAGGATATAGGCACTGTTGTTGATAATTCCTTATCTTTTGACCATCATATCTCTGTAGTAGTTCAGAAATCCTTCTATCCGGCTCATCTCATTTCCAAAAAGCATCTCTTCTAGATCTAAAGAAGTGCTTTAATTCCTCTTTACACATCTTTCATCCAACCCATTTGTGATTACAATTTTGACATGTATTGGTGTAGCTATATTACTCAGTCTGAGAGACATCAAAGATTCCTGACCACAGAGATGAATGACCATAAGACCCTCAGGCATCCAGACAGACAGACTAGCAGCCTTCTTTCTATACTCAGTCTCTTATGGATTCCTCCACAATGATGTGTGTCTAGTCTTATCAGCCATAGACAAATCTGACAATCCTTAACCTCCTATTTGAAGAATAAATGGTTCCTCAAATACTAGGGTTAAAGAATCAAAATGTTCATCAGCATATAAATAAGCTACATTGGCATGGCAGACTCATATCCCAGCATATCCCCACCTGTGGAACAAATTGTCACTACATGTCAAACACAGAAGCACCCTGGCTATCTACAAGATAAACCTAGTTAATTGGATAGACTACCTCAAATTCTCCCTTATTCTATTTTATAATGCCTTTTTTAAGGCTGTAGGAAACTTTAGAATATAACTTGTTGGCTATGTTTAACAGTTTGTTGACAGATTTGCCTTGCACTTGCTTATGAATCGATACATCTTATGAATTTATACATTTAATACAAAGTGGCAACAAATTTGAATAGTTCAATTTAAATGTATCAGTGTTTACACAAGAAATAATCAGTATTTCCTGATTATGAACATGCATTTTCAACAAGATATTCTTAAATTTCCCAGTGTTTAAGAGGGTATAGCAGTATAAATCTTCCCTAAATGTTTTCATAGCAATCCAGTGTATGAACTTTGAATTTGTTTTCTGCATTAAAGAAAATATTGTACATACTATACATCAGTAACTGAAATCTCAAAAATGTATATATATATAAAGAAAAAGAAAAAAATGTATAAATACATTTATCTAATTTCTTCAATTTTACTGGGGTTTTTTTTCTAATAAACACGTTTCATATTTTTCAAAGTGTTGTTATGTTTGTGTGGGAAATCTATATTTGTAAGCAAAGGTAATATTTGTGTTTAAAATAAAAAAGGCATATATTCTGATAAATTGTGTATTCAGTCTTGATTTAGAATTTTCTAATATTTTATTTCAAATTTCAGATTATTGATATTTGATTTTATTTTGAAATTAACATACCTATTATCATTATCAAATCCCTGTCATGACCCAGCTTTCACTTACCCTGCAGAAAACATTTTTCCAAGTTAATATTCTAGAGAGAAATTAATTCATCATCCACTTATCCAGCGGTTTACCTTTATATGTGCGTAATACACATATGTGAAAGTGGATTATGCAAAAGGACGTTTTCAAGTTTTCGGATAGATGAAAAAAAAATGCATCAAATGTGCAATGATTGAATGCACAGTGACATTCACTCATTGCAGATTCGGCATTTTGAGTGTGGAGTGCACTATAGTGTGGATCGGGAAATGGACCCTTTCCCCACTGTAGTGCGACCTTGGAGTTAGAATATTAAAGTAGGGGGTATGGGGGGTGCAGAGGGGCTTGCCCCCTGCATTACATTGTGTGTTCAACATCGGAGTTCAAAATTCAGTGAATCTGCTGTTCGATTTGCTGAGTTTTGAACTTTCGTGACATTCGACAATCAGAATTCGGCATTTCGGTTCGCACAACTGCCCTGTTGACAACATGATTTTCAATGTTTCAAAGGTAAACCCATCCATCTACCCATCCATCCATCACTCTATTCATTTTTAATCCACTTTAATGATGATTGCCACCCAGGTACAGATGAAGAGTTCTACTTGCACTTGTATATGTTCTGGATAATTTCCCATACCCAGGAGTCCGTTATATCTGATTACACACAGAAAGTGGGAAGAAAGTCTGCCTGCAGGGTTCAGAAGATGACCAGGATATTATTCTTCATTTTGTCATAGCAGTGAAAATAATGTTGCATGTACACATAGCATTTATGGACATAATACCTGACAGCAATTGAAGCCAAAACATTTTCTACATTAAGATTTCTAAAGCTGCAAAAGTGCATTGTTGCATCCAGTAAAGTGTTACCTCACACTGTCTTTCACAAGCTTTTCCAGCTCTGGTCCAGGTATCCATGAAGTCTTTGTTTGTTGTCACCCCCCCCCCCTTTTGTCAACCTGTTCCCCATAGGAATTTTTAGTCAGTTCAGTAACTGCCTAATATTCACTAACTACCTCTTTCTCCTTCCAGATTTAGGCTTTACTTCAGTGAGATATAAATATTTATCTACAATGGAGGCTAGTCCCTCACCTCTCAAAGCTATCAGTAAACAGACTACCTCCACATCATACAATCCAGCATTAAGTCCACATATGCTGAGGTTTTAAAGAAATTTCTTCCAAAGCATTCCAGACAGTTAACAGTAGGCTTAAGCCTCGACCACACAAATACACATCCACACCTACTCACACAACTAGTCATACTACAAGCTGAGGAAATACACTTTTAAAGTCTATTGACCATGCAGCCATATGCACAAGCCATGTCAGTGTCCTAGTTGTAGGTGACTCTGACATTAATCCCACTGATGCTTCACTCGCATGGCTAAGATGGGACAGGTCATGGTCTGCTGCCTTTCTGATGTTAGAATTCACAGAATTGGTAGGGCTCTTACATCATTCTTCCCCAGTCATGTGTACATCCTTGTCATTAATCATTTTGGGTGAATGACTTTAGGTTCTACGTAATGGAGGAGATACAGAGTGATGTGATGGAGATGTCAATGTTTGTGATCAAAACAGAGAAGACTCTAGTCTTGAGCATTATATTATCATCACCAGGAATGATGCCTCATTTCAAACAAAAGCTAATTAACTTCAACAACTGGCTCTGTCATCAGTAAGTGGATCTACTGTGTCTGCACAAGAGGCAGTGGATGACAGTCTTATCTGCTCTGCTATGGATTACTTGCACTTTTTTCCCCACAACTACAGAATACTGGCATTTGCTTCCCCCATGGGTGTCTTCCTAGACAGAGTCAGCTTTCTAGAGCTACCAGTTTAACAAATTCTACTCTCAGCTATATAAACTTGGCAGTTCTCTATACTAGGAGTCTAGGAAAAAAAACCTTGAAGCCTTTCTGACCATTGAACACATTCACATCTGTAAAATTACTGAAGTATAGTCTTAAAGTATTATTAAGTCCTGTGCCTCTCATGCATACTGATCCCAGGGATAGCAGAGGGGTAATTATGTTCAACTGTAATCTTTAAACCTTACAACAAATTCAGCATGACAACATCCTTCAGCTTTTGGAAATTCTACTATCAACAGAGCTCAAATTATTATATTACTACCCTATCTATAAATCTTACCTATATTTCATAGTGACCATGGCATCCATCTAAACCACCTGGACAGTTTACCTATTAAAACTAATGCTATTATCCTAGGAGACTTCGATTACTTGTCCATTAACTTACAAGCTTATACCACTATCAACAAGTATGCATGTTTCCCAAACTTTTTAAATGCCAACTCCCTCAATCAAGATTTCCCTCTCCTACTAGCCTTTCCAGTTCCCTAGGCCTCACTTTCACTAACATTATCCTGTTTACTCTATAACTGAACGTATCTGTTCTGTCATTGTATCTGTCATGCTGATATATTCTCCATAAAAACTAAACCTATTTCACCTGTGTAGCTTTCTGTGTTTGCACATTTCTACAAGCAAACCTCCTATCACTCTCTTAATGGCCTAAGGAAATTCATCAGCCTCCTCCACTATCATGACCTTACACTAAGACTGTCATACATACCACTGATTTTTAATCTCATCTAAATTCTTGGAAAGATGCATCTATTACTGTTCACTACAGAAATGGAGGCATATTCAAAAATAAACCTTTATGGTAGATCAAAACAATAAATAATCTCTACAATAAAAGACTTGTCTTAAGTAATAAGGTCAAATCCACATATTATAAAAATATCTTAGATAGGTTTGTATGGCTCTAAAGATCACCAACAAACAATGTCTGGCCAGATATTTATTTAAAGTATCCACCTCCATTGACGAAAATCACAAGACCTTCTTCAGTTTTCTCAGAAAAACTTGTGACTAATACCTAATACTGAGCAGAGCGTATCTCAAATGGCACTACCCACTCTGACAATGAAGAAATTGCTGATGTAGTTGCAGAGAAATGTATTTCAAATTTATGCACACCCTCCCCATAACATTTCCCCAATTTAGCACAGCCTCTTCTCCCCTGCAATATCATTCAACCAACTCCCATCTATATATCTAAAATCAAGAATACTAGTTTTATGAGGTCTGACACCTCCTAGTTAACACTAAACACAACATAACTAAATACCTCCTCAACCAATTCACCCTCCATGTTTCCAACAGGTACTCATCCGAAGCCTAGAGAACAGCAGCTGTGTAGGGTCACCACTGAAAAATTTTTCTTAATTTGTGTGCTCTTCTTCTTCTATGCTGTGCTGGATCCAAAATCTTCTTAAGACATACAGTCTTGCTGTGCTGTTTACTGCTGAATCAGAGTCACAGAACATTGCATGACTCCATCCATAGTCTATTTAAAGCACCAAGCCTTTCAAATTGCACACTGATAAAGAAATATATTTTGCAGCTATAAGCACAGTTACAGATAACTTATTTTATTATAAACAACATGTACTATTTCTGTCAGATTGCAGCATATATTTACAAAGTTTTCCTTCATTATCTGATATGAATGATGACAAATACAAAATACCTCTCTCTGTCCTTCTCACATAACTGAACTACTACAATAGTTATACAGAGTGCTAGTCATGCACATAGATGTTATTTCCTCTTGGTATTTTTTTTTTTTTTTGGCCTTCTGTGGGAAGTCACATAATGTCTGTTTTTAGACTTTTCTATTGTGCTTTTGTGATTTACTTGTAAGCACTTTTGCTGATGTGAGGATGCCATTAACAGAAATCTGAAAGGAAACATCTGTACAAGCTGTTCCTATAGAAAAAACATCATGTATTGCTGAATTTATAAAAAAGGATGTCTGTTAATAGATATTTGTTCTGCAAACATGAGAAAATCATGTCCAATATTGCTTTGTTAGGCTTTTCTAATGCTGTGAAGAGAAGCTTGTCTGTTATACACACAGTATGAATGCACATTTTACATTGCTAAACTCTATACATATATTCAGGCAAACTTTTTATTCTATGCTTTATCTTTCAGCATATTTACAACATAATTCATTTCAGCCTTATATTCATAATATCTAACAGTGGGGCCCCTCCACAGATGTGGTCTCACCACAGACACTGGAAACTGAAGATTATTTAGTCTTACCGCTATTATTTGGAAAGTTATGAAACATACCTCAGCTGAGCTCATAAACAATGATACTGAAAACCTACAATCTCTTGAACCACTATCAATTTGATTTCATAAAAGGAGGTCCTACTTACATAATCTTGTAATTTTCTTAAAAAAGTCACTGATGCCCTTAACAGTGGTCATTCCGTCCAGACTTCCTGCCTGGATGTTGATAAATCTTTTGATACTCTTCCTCATTCTGATATTGTTGATAAATTCACCTACCTGAATAACTGCCCCCATGTGACCTACTGGATAGTTCATTGGCTACCCGACAGGACTCAAATTGTGAGGTGTGGTGGTGCTTCATCCTCAAAAAGACTTTCACTGATGTCCCACAGCGCTGCATGCTAAACCCTTCCTATCTGGTACTCACTTCCCAGATGTCAAGGTTGCTGACAAAGGTCCATGGCTATGCAATTTTGCTGATGATTGCAAGATGGTGATGTTATGGACTTTCCTGCTGACATCTGTTTCGAACAAGAAGGGCTAAGTCATACCAATGCTTTTAGTATCAATCATGGGTTCAGTTTTAACATGAAAAGCATACAGCATAGTAGTTTTATGGAAGCAGTAAAACTTCAGCACTTACCACATAGGATCATAGGAGATTACTAAGCTATCGACCTGGAGGTAATTTTAAGCCTAGCCGTTTCATCCCAATGTAATACCATAGAAATGCTAGTCAATACTGAAAATTACATTTAGTGATAACTGCCCATCTCCAGGAGGGTTGTGAGCTCTATCCCTGGTAAGAATTTACGGTGCTCCATCCACTCATCCAGATTCCTCTTGAATAGTGTCAAAGAGGTTCTCTGTTTCACATGAATTGGTAGCCTGTTCCAAAGACAAGGCAGTCGCTGGGTGATAAATATGTCCTTCTAACATGTCCTACTTAAGTCGTAAGCCATAGTTGGGTCCCTGGAATGGGAAGCCCTAGTCCCGTTTAATTTACAGATATGCAGCACGTTCATTAGGTTTGGGTCTTGGATTGCTCTGTAGGCCAGGCATAAGTCTCCCCTAAGAAGTCTATGCGATACAGAGTATAGTGACAGGGACTTTAGTCGGTCTGTGTAAGGCACATGCTGGAGTCCCTGGATCTTCTTTGTTAGAAACCTCTGAGATCTCCGTAATTGCTGCAGGTGCTTAGTACAGTACATGCCAAGCAGGGCATTATGCATAATTATAGGCCGGATAAGTGCCAAGTATAGGGGGGTATAACTTCACTTGCTCTCTAAGTGATCCCTTTATTAATCAAGTGTGCTATGTAGAAAGCTTTCCTTACTACAGTAGACACATGGTGGTCGAAGTTAAGGTCATAGTCAAGTTGTGATCCCAGGTCCCTTACCACTTCATGGGTACTTTGGGTATTGCTGTTGATTTGATAGTGTGAGGGGACATTTTTTGTGTGAAAGGGAATGATGATGCATTTCTTTGCATTTAGTTTGAGACCATGACTAATGCATCAGTCATTGATCTGCATGAGACCATCCTGGAGTATATTGACATCATTTGGGGATTCAATGATTGCACCTAGTTTGCAGCCATCAGCAAACTTGGTCAGCCACAACCCCTTAGTTTTAACCTGAACTTCTGAGAAGTATATATCAAACAGTAGGGGGCCTAGCATTGACCCTTGTGGCACCCCTCTGGTAACAGGTCTGCTGGTTGATATGGAGTCACCCACTTTGATACTGTGTGTCCAGTTTGTGAGCCAGTTGGCAACCCATCTTACAACAAAGGGGTTTACATTGAGTTTGCTAAGTTTATTGGTAATGCCTGAATGTGGGATTGTGTTGAAAGCCTTTGCCAGGTCAAGATATGCTGTGTGCACAGATTTTCCCTCCTCATTGGCCTTGGTCACATTTTCAAAGATATCCACCAGATTTAACAGCCAGGATCTGCCCTTCACAAAGTAGAATTTGGTAGGATCTAGGGTATGAAGATCACCTATGTCTTTATTTATGAGGTCCATAATGATACGTTCCATGGCCTTATAGATGAGGTTGGTCAGGCTTATGGGTCTGTAATTCCCCGGGCATGTTGCTAGGCCACCTTTGTTATGGGGAATAACTGTTACTTTTCTCCATTCCACAGGAACAAAGCCTGTGGTTAGGCTATGATTGAAAAAAGTACTCAGTGGTGATGCTAGACTATGTTTTAGCCTCCTTAGAAGACAGCCTGGGATGTCGTCTGGTCCCATATAGGCTGTGTTTTTTGCCTTGGACAAGGCTTTGATGACCTGCTGTCAGATATGTAAGGTGGGGGGAAGTATGGGGGAAGGTTTGTTATAAGTTAGAAGGGGATAAGGGAGTGAAATTTATACCAAACCTATTTGCTAACAGGTTTGCTATTTCTGTGGAGTCAGTGTGGGTGATACCATTAACCACTAGTTCTGCACATGCTTGGGTCCCATCTATTAGGTTACATAGGTAGCTGTAAAAGGCCTTATGGTTATCCTTGGCTATACTTGCTAAGTTTCTCTCAAAGGAGCCCTTGGAGGATTTGACAAGTTATCTTATTTGCCTGTTGAGGCTGAGGAGGGTACTTTTCCATTGTTGGGGGCTTGCCTTTGTTTTCTTGGACAACAGCTTTTTGCATTTATTGTAAAGTTTGTTGATGCTGGATGTCCACCATGGCAGCTTATTTTTACTTGGTGCTCTGGCTTTGATTCTTTCGGGTACGACTGAGTTTATGAACCTATGTAAGAGAGTGTACAGGGCTTTAGTGTAACCTTCAGCATAGTTACCACTTCCAGCTTGGGGTTGGTCCTGGAATGCATTTATACCTTTACCTAGGAGGGTATAGTTTGCCTTAGTGAAGTTTTGTAGACTGATTTCACCCATTGTGATCTCTGGTGTTAGTGCCAGCTTGAAAGTGACTGATTTGTAGTCAGTTTTAACTAATAAGAGTCCGACAGTTGCAGCAGTGCATCTGTTTGACATGTTAGTGAGGACCAGATCCAGAATGTTTGTTCCCCTTGTCAGGGTATGGACAGTTTGTTCCAGAGAATTTGAATTAACAAAGTCAAGGAACTTTTACGCTAGCGAGTTAGGGCTAGCCTAGGTTTCCAAGTTGATTGTGGGATAATTGAAATTCCCCACAACCAGTGTGTTTGGTAAAATTTTGATTGTCTCCAGTTTGGGCAAGTAAGCTTCATGGGGGTTGTGACCCATGCAGGGGGATCTATAACTGCCTATGACTTGAATGGGGGTCTTACCCACTGTAACCTGAACCTCCAGTAACTCCATAGAGTTGTTCAGCCTAACTAGATGGGAGGTGAATTTATCTCCAGTATAGATTGAAACACCTCCTCCTTTGGTTTTTACAAGTTTCTTTTTGTGGGTTAAATGTGTGGAAGGCACTGTAGTCTTGCAAGGCTGGGGTACTCTCTGAGGCCTTAAACCAGGTTTCTATGACTGCACAGGCATCTACATCTTCTAGTGATTATACCTTTTTCTAGACTCATACCTTTATCAAGGACTTGAGCATATTCATGGACAAAGAACTGTCTTTCGACCACCATGTATCAACCATAGTCCAAAAAGTGTTCTTCCTTACTTAGCTTACCAGAAAAGTAATATCTTTTAGATCTGAAGACATTTTCATTACACCCCATTTTGCCATTATTAGGCCTGTAATAACTGTGGCATGTACCTCACTAAATACCTACTCCATCCTGAAAGTCCATAATGTTTCCCAACCAAAACAATCTCAGTGATGAGCTCCTTGAGCAACACACATAGGTTAAAGACCCTATCACTCTACTTCTCTTAGTCTTCTACACGATGACCTTTGCTTAACTTTCAAGGCCTTGAAATCCCATCTACCCAAGGGACTACCACATTGACAGTATACCTCAGGAGTTGATAACACTTGTTAGGGATTTGGAAGCTTATGTGGACAGTGCCCTAACTTTTGACCAACATTTGTCTATTGTTGTAAGAAAGTCCTTCTATAGTGCACAGCTTATAAATGAGGGGATTGTGTCTAGATTTAGGGATGTCATTGTCTCTCTTTACTCAGCCCTCATTAGGTCAGCTATTGAATGTAATGAACCCTTTGGCATTCATCAGTCGAGACACATGAAATAACTGGAATGCCCACAAAGATACCTTACTAAAAGGATACAAGACCTAAACAATATGCCTACATGAACAACTCAAAACCCTGTCACTATACTCGGTATCCTACAGACTACTAAGAAGTGGCCTGTGTCTGGCATACAAGGCATCCTCTAACCCATTATCGATGGATTTGCTGCACGAATAGTCAGTCAAGGGATCTAAAGCTCTTCTGCAACATCAACAGAACAGTTTGGAGGGACATGTATATCTCACAGAGGACACCACTGCTATGAAACAGACTCTGCATCCACATAAAACAAAGTTCATCCCTGTCCATATTCAAGCGCAACTTAGATCTATGGATGGGAAACAGAAGATTCACCCCAGGACTGGTCCTGTACTACTAATGGACAAAGGCAGTTCCTAAATGCTTTATCCTAGGGGCTGGTCCCCTCAAATTATGTATGGGATGATCTCAATTACTCTCATAGGTGTGATATATAGTTATCGACCATGGGATGAGTAAGACCAATCTACAACAAAATGGGATAGATTATTTTGAGTTCAAAAATGGAAACTGACAAGGCTATAAATAGCCTGCAAGGGCAGCTAGCCTAGTACTTAACTATGAACCTATGAAAGACCCTGACCTGTTTGACCACTTAAATCTTTGCAAAACTGGCAATACTACTAATTCCAGCTCTAAACATCTAAATCTCAATCACAACACAACTTGTTAGTGAGGCAAATATCTGTCCCAATCATATTCCCAAACTACAACAAACAAGCATAGCTCCCTATCCATTGTAATCCTGCCATGATGAGTAGATGGGAATCTATCAATTCACTCCACACCTATGCAGTCAGGCCGTTATTGTCAGGAGATGCTAAGTGTTGTGACTTCATTGTCTAGGCTCTTAATGCTCAGATAAACTGCATGGTACATACCTATGAACATCTGTATTGCTTTATTCAGAAAATTACAGATTTCAGCCAGTGTTACTGCCCAACTGTGCTCCACTGAGAAGGATATCAGAGTTTACAACCATTGGACATATATAGCTTGGTTCATTCACAATTGTATGCATTTGTAAATGCATGCCTCTTCTACCTGCTGTACTCCACTATTAAGTCATAAATGATGATAAGTGTATCCATTTATGTACATATGTCATGCATGGGCACTTTTAAATATACAGTATTGTATAGATAAACTCTCCTGTGCAGCAGGACTTCCTTGAATAACATACGGCTCTGATATGTGGATTGTGCTGCATATCAGCACTACACAACTAGATATAATGTTTGTGAATCATGATTAGATATTCCCCTAGGGTGACTTACTGTGCTATTCAAGCACAATTTATTAATAAAAATAACAACAGCTAGAAAAAAGCACTGTATAGGTGACCATTGTGTTGGTTGCGGTGATCTGCAAAAGATTTTCATAAGTTCCAGGCATTGAGACATGACTTGTAGTGCAACTACAGCATGTGATAAGTGTGAAAAAATAAAACTGAAGACAAAGATGGGAAGTAAAATAAATAGTGAACTACCATAATGATTGTAGTGGTCTGCAACAAAATGATTGAAAAGTTTCTATGAGAGTGCAGATAGAGGCATAACCCTCTTCAAGTCAACCACGTGCAGTGGATAACAGAAGGAATTAAAAACAAAGGCTATAAAAATAAAACTAGCATATATTTAGACCACTATATTGTTGAGCAGCAGATGTCCAAAAATCAGGAAGGGAGTGAGAACAGAAAGGTATATACTTTACCACCATTCCTAGCAAGTGCAGTGGGTGACAGGCTAGAAGAAAAACAGAGGCAATGTGTGTGTGTGTGTGTGTGTGTGTGTGTGTGTGTGTGTGTGTGTGTGTGTGTGTGTGTGTGTGTGTGTGTGTGTGTGTCTGACTGTGTGTGCATGTATAGCTACTCCATTGTTTGAAATTATATGCCAGATTTTTGAAAGCTGCAGGCTCAGAGGATAATTATCACAAGCTAATCCCACTAGTATCTGTGCTGATGACATTATCCATCAGGCAGATCAATAGAAAGATAAATTATTTTTTCCAAGGATGAGGACCAGAGCTACAGTAGAACCACCAAACAATGTACATACAAAATAAATAGTTCAGAAAAGGACTATGGAGATTTGTCGTAAAGTAAAAGAAAGGAGCCTTAGCCTTTCACATTATAAAGTTTGAACCTATCCAGTTGTATATTGCAAAGAAACTGCAGTATCAGCATTGGAAAAGGTGACAACAACTAATGCACTAATATGCCTTACTAGGTATAATAGAATAATAGCATGTGTGTGGGAAGGGAGAAGCTCCTACCATGATAGTCACTTTCAACATTTGTTTCATGGTGGAATATTAAAGTCAGAGTAGCAGTGGTTGCTCAGGTGAAGGTAAGAACTGAATTATTCAACAGCATATCTCCTATTAGATTAGTAAATAAAACAAGTACTGAAATCCGGAGTATAGGATTTACTTGTACCTAGCAAAGCAATAAAATGTGTAGCTTGTTTACAAACCGAAAAAGTAACATAAACAGAGAAAATCAGGATCGCCACCTGGGGACTCCCACAAGAAGGAGATATGCCTAAATGCCTAATCCCTTGATGGGCAAAGTCAGCTTTAAGGATGATCATCTGTAATGTGGTTAAAGTAATGGACCTGATGTTTGTCCACGTGAGTGTGTAGCTGGTGGTAACAGAAAAGTTACAGAGCTAGAGGATGATGCGGAAGCGAAGCAATTTATTACTGAGTGTATAACTCTATAGTTAGGTCATAAACAATTCATCCTCTCCTAATGTCTTTGCACCTCTGAGTTACATCCCCTCCCACAAAGCACAGTCCAGTCTTGTTTCAAAATACAAAATGCAAGATCCAATCAACACCACCTTCCAATTCTTCCAGTGGCACTGATGAATTTTGAGAATTCTTGAAAAACATTTTATGTCTCTAGCAGTAGGCATTAATGTGTCTTGTCACACAATGCTGAACTTGCAAAAAAGTCTAACATGAACAGGCCCAAGGTGCAGTACATAGCTAAGATCATTACAGAGATGACAGTCATTGATTGTGCTTTTGTTTTCCTTTATGTGGAAGTGCAAAGTCATGAGTCCTGGATGAGACAGCATTGGATAGCAAAATGATACCACACTGATAAATCTTTAGCACATACTGGCTTATGTAATATTTATTTTTCTTAACCTGTTCTATTAAAACTGAAATAAAATATCTTTATTCAAGAATATTAGACTGAAAACAAACAAATGTGGGCTTTATAGCCTGCTGTAAACTTTACCAAATACCATAAACACAGATAAAGCAAGCAATTTCTCCCAATCCATACCAAATGCCTGCTGGAACCGATTATAAATTCTGAAATCATCTGTTCTATATTCTGTCTTTAGAGAGACATCCGTATCAGAACAGATGAACTGAGTATCAGTAAATGTTAAACATCATAATTTTAGCTAGATTTGTTTAAAAGCTGGTGATGTTTCTAAAAAGTTTATACTGAAAGCAGTTATTAAAATTATAGGGCACCACACTGGACTTGGACAGCGTTTGTTTTAAGGGTGGAAGAAGACACTAGAGGGCACTGTAATCTTTCAGCAAAGATGCCATTGCTGCGTGATCTGGAAAACTAAAAATTGTTCTTAAGTTACTCAGGAACCATATACATATTTCTTTCATAACTGTTTCACTGAGTTATATCCATGCTATATAAACTGTAGTAGTTTACTAAAATGCTTGGAAATGCAGCTTTGCTGGTATTTTGGTTTACTTTCCCGATTTTAGACTTGTAACAAACATCTACGCTTTGTGTAAGCATGTAACTACTTTTATACAACATTATGTATAATTTTGCCTTTTTCATTTTAAAACAGAAACAAACATTAAACAGATTGTGTTTCTGTGAGATGGAGATACAAAATGTGACCTGCTTTTTAGATCTGGAATCAAAGATAAGGAAAGGTAAGAGGTAGCACTATTCCAGAAGATTATAAACAGCAATGTCCGTCTGTGAGAACAAAACTTTGTCTAGTACACTGTTCTTTTATGAATAAGGAACTAGTTACATGATGACTGTTCTTTCTTCCCAAACCTATGATGAGTTTAGAGCCTTGCACCTTCTCTGCATAAAGCACATAATAGTTAATTAATATAAGAAGAAGAACTAATATTAAACCAGAGCTGGTCACACCAGTGCATGCTGTACTTCTATATGCAGATTTCAAGAAGAATCCACATCCACAGCAAAGTCTATATGCAAAAGTAAATAGTACTGAAATGGCTTGTTCCACTTTATGAAAGCCAATAAATATTTTCAGCTGTAAAGCTGGATACCCCTTGGTTATATAAGAGGCTTCTTACTTCATTTGCTGTAGTCAGCACAACAGGACACGATTGGTTGTGCCTTTCTACATAGATAATATTTCAGTGACGTACTAGGCCATTTATCATCTTGTCTCCCCATTTCTTATGCCTCCCTTCTCAAACTGAATGTTTTACACAATACCATTTCAGCAAGTTTCCATCATCTTCCGGATGAGATGCAGTTCCTAGGTCAGGGAATTAATTTTCTTGTCAAATCTCGCATTAGCAGTCTTAGATTTGGGTATCTTTGGCTGCAAATCCAGCTCAAAAAATGACATCCATTGTGACTCTCTTCAGCACATCTAGGTCACAACAACTAAACATCCAAGCTAAGCACAGGAATTTTTTTCATACTTCATTTTTTAAATGATTGTTTAGTCAAAGATACAAAAAGTATTCTGCACTCCATTTCTAAGCATTTATAAGTATTAAAGCACTGTACGTAACAATAAATATTGTATTAACTTCAGACAAAGGCCTTAAGTAGTTTCAAAGCTCAAGCTTGCTGTGCTTTAAAATGTATTCAGTAAAATATATCACATAACCTCTATGTACTGGTGTTCCAAGCCTTCCCTGAATGGTACTGCTCAGCAGTCCTCTAACCTGCATTATCAGACCTCTGTGAAATATGGATATGTCTACTTGAAGTAACATTGCGAGACACTGGTAGTAATAATATAAAATCTGGCACCAGTTGTGAGTGTGTGTGGTAAGACAGCTTGACATCACAAAAAATATGCAAACTGTTGGCAACTGTGTTGGTAAAGAGGGATAAAGCCCTGACTTTTTCAACAGGTTTGACTAGCAGCCCTGGTGGTTAATGAGCTGGTAAGGAACAAATAGGAACTGAGCAGCAAAAGCTGTCTCACATACTTTAGGGCAAGGGTCACAGCTGGTCCATGGAAAGGACTGCAGTTTTCATTCCGTGGTGCTCAGCACAATGAAACAGAGCCTGCTGGTGTGGTAGCATGCATGTGCTTGCAACTAGCAATGATCGATAGAAGTTAGAACCATTGCTTGGTGACATAAGAGCATTAAAAAAAATCCATAAATCTAATATTAGATGATGGCACCACTCTTAGTGGATGTCTGTTCCCTCCAGAGGGAATTAATGCAGCAGTGAGCTGTACCCCCAAGAAGGAATAAATGGGTAAATAGGGCAGTTAAAAGGGATTCTTGTTGGTCATGTGGACACTAGAACCCAAAATTAAAAAAAAAAAAAAAAAAATATATATATATATATATATATATATATATATATATATATATATATATATATATACCAACTGTCTATTATCAATTTAGGGATAGTTGACCAAATAGCTATTTCCAAATCTATGCTGTCAGCACTTTTAGTTTACATGTATACATGACTTCAACATATTTATATCTGAAGTTGCAGGTTTGCATATCATGCAGTTTTACTAATATGGTTTTAGGGATGAGGCAAGCTCAAGCCTTCACATTCTTGGATGTTCATCTAGCCATTATTTTACAGAAAAGACTTTAATCTTATATTTCACTTTCCACAGACCCACAAAGAAAAATAAATCATCAGAGGGAAGTAAATACAGTAGAGAGTCTATTATCCAAAGTTACTAGCTGGGACCTAGGGTAGTTCGGATAATCAAATTGTTCGAATAATCAAACAAATAATTGACCGGATAAAAAAACTTCTAAAATCCTGTTTGTTTTCTGCATGCAGTAATATACTTTCCAACCATTCAGTGATTCCAATGGATAATAAAGAATAGTTTTCACAAACGAGTTGGCTACAAGCTCATAAAACATGCTCATGCAAATACATTTAATATTTACATATTCAGATTTTATGATTTTCCCTACATGAAAACTTTGGAAGGCTGGTTCTGATAATTGACGTTTCTGATAATCGACGTTCGGATAATCAGCTCTCTACTGTAAGGTTGAATGAATGCAAAAGGTGTTTTATTTTCAACAAATCTGAACTTGCTGGAGTTAGCATTATGAAATATTGCTTTTCTCTGATCCACTAAAAATGCAGGTTTTACCAAATGTTCACTTGAACCCCAAGATGAAACAGCATTGGACCAAGAGGGATGTGGGTGATGCAGCAGCTCTACACTTGGGGGAGGGACTTATAGAACTTTCCTTAGAACAAAATGTGCCTTTAAATTATTAAACCTGACATTTTTCCTGAATGTCAGGTTTTGACTGTGTGACATTGATGAACACATTGTTAAGTAGTATACACATTTCTCAAACTCTTTTCTGAAGAAATATGGACAAAGTCAAACATAACAGGGAGACAAAGGCACAAAATCAGGCCAGATTTTAATTATTGCTTTTATAAACTTAGAAAGTTGCTAGAATAAAAAAAAACTTTATATTAATATGCATTTTGTGAAGGCTATGAAGTCTGAACCTCAAATGTCTGCCATTATCTAGTGACTTTAATAATTAATGATTTGCCAGAAAACTGCAAACTTTATGAGGAATAGCCAAAAATATGAGGTAAACATCTGAACATTCTAAAACAATGTGGACAATTGAGACGTATGGTAGTATATCATTTAATCCATATAGGGCGATAAGGCAACTAACATCCTATACCTGAATATGCAGAAGTAGGCAAAAAGCAAAGAGACAGCACTGTTGCAGCCATTTTCAAGAAGAAAAAAGCTGGTCCAGCTGCAGTCACGACTCCCCCTTTTTTGGAAAGTGATGAATGAACAAAACGCAGCAATGTTGTGTTTATTTTAAAAGCTGGGCCTATGAATGGAAGATGCTGTTAATTATTCCATGTTTTAGACAGCATGTACATTTTTATTTCACAGTTTGCCTTTCTGGAATGTCAGTAGTCTTCCATAATTGCATTAAGCACATTATACAGTGTAAGCAGAAGTAGGCCTTTCAAGCATGTCTTACCAAATTTCTTCTGACAATTCAGATGTGTAATAAGTAAAGAGTAATAGTTAATTATTTACTGCATTTCAGCTGGATACATTTCTGGAGATGTGAATAAAATTTAAACTGCTTTAGACATAACCAGAATGTATGGAGACTGGAGACAGTCAGTCTTTACTAACCTCACACAGTAACGTCTGCACTCTATTCCTTGTTACTTGGAAATACTGGAGTGCAACAGGGAAATAAAAATAGCAGAGTAACCCTACCCAAGGATATTTATGTAAAGGAGGCAATAATGTAATTGATATGCTTGTAGCAAACTCAAGTATCATGTATCCCAGATGTTACATGTCTTAAGAGAGAGAGACTCCATTTTAAGCCACACGTCTTCAGACTCATACCTATGCAGCTCTTTTACTGCGTAAAAAATGACTAAATTAAAACATAGGTGTGTTCCTAATGCAGCTTAATGCATCTTAGTATGCTACTTGGTTACCAGAAAGATAGTGTAGTTTGTATCTAGATAATGTCTTTATTGAAAAAATGCAAACATTTTACTGAAAGTGTCTGCTAAGTTGATGCCAGGTAAAATAAATTATTTTGGTGAAGGAGAATTTTCCCAGCAAGAAAATCACTTCTAATGCGTTAAGAAGGTTACCTGGAAGTATGACAGATAAAACACTGAAATGGTGAAAATCTTAATTTTTTTAAAAGTATCTGTAATGTTTTGTATAATGCATTAGATAGTGTTAAAATTCCATTAAGGCCTGTTGATATCATTATATTATCTCAATATTTTTCAAGTGATGTGCTTTTTTACTTTCCTATCTTCCAAAATTCTCCACTCAGATGGCTTTGTGATTCCATGTATTCAGCATATAATCAACTTAAAAAGGCAACTGATGTGCTGTTTCTTGCTTTAAGGTCCAGTACCTCAACATAATCAGAAATATGCATTTTTGGGCTACCTGTCTGTCTGTCTGTTATGAAATGCAGTGCCTTTGGGGCATTTTAATGCAATCTGTCAACCTGGCACCAATGGACTTAATATAAAATTCATTCACACTTATCCATCATCCAAACTAGCTAGCTAATCATTAAATCTAGGTGTAAAGACCTATTAGACACATAAATATTACTATGATGCTTTATAAAATTGAGTGGGCAGAACCCATAGCACATTATACAGATGCTGAAAACCTATCTAAAAGATATTCACAGCTTAAATGGCTGCAGTTCAAATACTTCCTGGCTGCTAGGACTGCTGGTACATAGGCAACACCTCAAATGATGTTGCTGCTTTTGTCCACTTAATTTTTATCTTCATTACTACTTAGGACAGTGATACAACCTTCCAGATGTATCCATAAGCATCAGTCCACAACCTAAATAATCTAAAAACCTCTTTAAAAATGTTGTTACATTTCCTTCTAACAGTAACCCTGAACTCACGTAAACTAGGTGATAAATACTTCAGTGCCATCAAAGACAAGGGCATCTGGTCTATATATAAGACTGAATCAGAGCATTAAAAGGTGCCCCTAAGTGCTTCATGGTGTCTTTGCAAAATGCTATACTTCAGAGAATCTCTCATGATGACAAAGACTGGAGCTTGAAGTCACTTTATTTCCAAGCAAAGACCAAATAAACAGAGCATAGACAGCATTGGCTGCAAACTCCAGTATCTGAACATTGGAGTCATAATTCCCAAGGAACAAGCTAACACATAGCAGGTGGAACTCTCTTACAGCATTTTTGTGAAGGCGGAAATCAAGCCCTTCTGCAGTACCTCATGTGAGAGGCTTCAACCCATCCCATCTTACATAGGCAGAAGACTGACCACAAAAGGTCAAAAACAATAAGCCGATGAGATTGTGGTACCACAGGGACTGTTTTTTTTTTCATTTCCCCACTGTAGTGCAACCTCGGAGTTGCTGCAGATAATTATCAGGGGTTCTGCAGAGGAGCTTGCCCCCTGTATATGACGTGTGTTTGAGTTTTTCTGTCTTTTGTGGTTGACATTTTGCCATTTGTTGTTTTGGCTATTTGACATTTTACATGTATTCCTTACAAAGATATAATATACTGACTGTACACTTAGACAATAGGGAAAATTAAAAGAGAAACCCTTGCTGAAGATGAAAAATGGCTCCCACAGTTGCAACACTGCAGTAGAACTGAGTATATTTAAAACCATTCTTAGAGATGTGGTTCGCAGGAGTTTAGTTTGTGAAGGCAGCATTGCTGGAGTTCCCATTATTCAAATGGTACATTTCCCTTAATTGATACTATACACTTTTGCAGTAACTTTATTTATATAGGGCTGTGTAGGCCCATTTTTACAAAGCTATATGTACTTCTTAGTGTACAATATTACCCTTATATAGTTTAGACCATTTAATAGTTTAGTCTGATGAGCACTAGTCCCATTTGTGTGTAGGATTTAAAGCACAAACATTAACTTCACCACTCAGTAGGTCAAGTGCTGAAGTGGATTTTTAAGTCTTTGCAACTTTATTTATTTATTTGCCTTTACTTACAAGGAAAGCCTAACTACACAAAGCTTCTTTTCAGCGACGGTTCAGGGAGAAAAATTTCACATTACATGGATTTCTACAGACAGCATGAATTAGCAGTAGACCGTATATAATTTAACACAATGCTATATATAATTTAACAATAAATCATATTATGTGTACTACATAGTTTATTCAAAATGTTAAGTTCACACACATCTATAAAATAGCATTATTTAACAGTGTATGTATGCATATTATAATGTATATTATATGTATCCATGTCATTTAATCAATATGCCAAAATATTGACAGGCAAAACACTGAACCTTGAACTTCAGATAAAAAAACAATAAAAGACAAGAGAAAAGTTGTGTGAGATTGAGGTATAATGGGGGTTAGGGAAATGGCCCTTTCTCTACTGCAGTGTGATCTCCAAGTTAGTATATACAATTAGCAGGGAGTGTGAGGGCACAGGAGGTTTTGTCCCCCCCCCCGCAAAAAAGTTGTTTTTCTAATTTTATTGGTGTCTATGTTTGTGAATTTAATGTTTCCAGTTAGATATTTTGCTGTTGATGTTTTGGACTTATGATTAGATGACACAGATCTGTGTGTGTGTGTGTGTGTGTGTGTGTGTGTGTGTGTGTGTGTGTGTGTGTGTGTGTGTGTGTGTGTGTGTGTGTGTGTGTGTGTGTGTGTGTATATATATGTGTGTGTGTATACAACTGTTTTCTGGTTAGGTTTAGAGTAATGGTTAAGTCAGGGTATAGACGCAGTGTTGTACAAGTTTGATGTTTCATGTGTGTGTGTGTGTGTGTGTGTGTGTGTGTGTGTGTGTGTGTGTGTGTGTGTGTGTGTGTGTAGTGATTCAATTAGGGAAAGTTTTTTTTGTTGTAAGTTAATATGTAGGGCTTAGGGTTAGAGGCATGGTTAGGTTTAGCATGCATGAGTAAGGAGAGGCAAGGGTATGCCCATGTTTCATGTATTGTCAGCTTTAAATATTTCTGTGGTCTCCATGCCAGTCTTTCTGCAATCACCAATATTGTACATTCAGAACATTTCTTCAAAATATTTGTAATTAAGACTTAGGAAATATGTTTAGGTTCTCATGTGTGGACTAGATTCTAAAGTTCTTCAAATGTAGACATATCCATTTAACTAAGTAATGTCACCACATGCTTCAGCACATAAATGCCATTCACAAAAAATGGCTCTGTTCCTGCCTTTTTTCTCTCTCTCGCTCGCTCTTTCTCTCTCACACACACTGTGTGTGTGTGTGTGTGTGTGTGTGTGTGTGCGTGTGTGTGTGTGTGTGTGTGTGTGTGTGTGTGTGTGTGTGTGTGTGTGTGTGTGTGTGTGTGATTTTTTTTAAACAGTAGGCAAAAATTGTTTGTGTCTTTCGGCTTTTCCAGGTTAGGGGTCGCCACAGTGGAACTCCGGTCCGCTAATGATTGGCAGTAGATTTTTACGTGCTGGCGTGCCGGGCCTAACGCGCAACCTTCAATGAAGGAATGCCCATTCACCCATGTCGCCACACAGAAGACGCTCAAACAGTAGGCAAAAATAATTGTTCAAATTGTTCAGTGGTGTAAAATCTTCTTTAAGGCAAAAAAAAACCCAGACAATTCTGCAGTCTCTCATACTAGTCCCAAACTAAAGTCAAGCAACTTCTTTCTGGCTGGACTTTCAGCAAACTATCCCGAGACTGTCTCAGGCTCCTTCAGGCTTTGTTTTCACTTCCATAGCACACTTTCAAGAACCACCATTCCAGGCACAAAGTCTTCTTTTACTGAGAGTCCAGCCTCTCTGATCTCCAGAGCTGTAGTTCTCCTTTTTATAGATTACATTGACAAACTAATTGCTTATTATCAGCACTGTTTAAAGTAACCTCTCTAACTAATACAGAGACATACCTGTCTTTCTTAAAGGAAAACATAACATTTTCTGTACAGAAAATTTAGAATATTCTTTAGAAAGCATAATCCTTAAGGTATCATGCCACAATATGTATACATGCTTTTGTATATACTGATTGCCATATTTGTCATTTTTTAAATTTTTTTATTATTAAATCGCTGGTGTCTCCTCATACTTTACTGTATTATATGTATTCCACTGACAAATTGCACGTATACATGCTTTGCTTTAATTACATCTATATTACTGCTTTCTTTGATGTTATCTAACTCTCTGGAATTTTGCTCCCCAATCCCCTGCTAAAAATGGGTATTTATTACCCAGTCTGACTTTCCTGGCAAAAAATACCAGTAAATACTAAATAAATATATATATATATATATATATATATAGATAGATAGATATAGATATAGATATAGATATAAACATCCAGAACATTCTCAGAAAAGAAAAGAGATTTTCCATTTACTATGATTATCATTATAGTCATCATCATCATCAACTCCCATCGTCACATTTCTACATGGAGTTGAAATGTTGTGTCAACTGTCAGTATATCTCGATTCAAAGACACTCTCCTACCTTCTTTAACAATCATGCTGACTGTCACAGGTATGTTCTTAAAAAATAAATGCATCTCTTGGCTGGAATGGCCTTATCTTGCCCTCTTTCTGTTTCTCCCAAATCTTCTTTGTCATATCATCTTCCTCTTTCATGCAGACATGAGTAATCCACTGTAATCTGCTATCTTTGACCTTGTCTGCAACTGGGACTACTTTGGCTAGTGCTCTGATGTCTTCATTTCTGCATCTTTCCCACAATGTGCATCTTACTACCCATCTCAGTCACTTTATCTCCATTACCCCAAACATTCTCATCTGTCTACCTTTACTTCCCACCTTTCACTGCTATACAGAAGTATTGGTGTCACCACTGTTTTGTGCACCTTACTCTTCAGCTTCTTTGGTATTCTTCTGTCACACACTACCTCTGACATATTGTGTCAGCTGCTCCAGCAAAGTTGATTCTACCTTTGCTTTCCTCATTCAAATTTCCCTTCTCTGAAACCACACCTTCCATACACTTGAAGCTGTTATCCTGTTCTACTGCTTTTCCTTCAATCCATAACTCTCAACTGTCCAGATTTTCACAAAATGTCCAGATTTTTGTCTCAAAATTTTGGTCTTTTCCTCATAAAATTTTTCTTTTTCTGGCAAATCACTGGGATGATCCAAGGAAACCCTCTCCTCCTACCACCCAACACTACAACCTGTGAGAGATGCACTTATCTAGCCAAACTGGAGGTAAAGCTCTCTCCAACCAAGACTGAACTTGACATTCAAGAGGAGAAGGTAAACACTGCACCACACCACACTTATCACATAGTCTCACTAAATCTACACCACTAAAGTCCACACATAGAAACACAAAAACATTTGCAGATGCTCTCAATAATAATCTGCCCAAGCAACAGAGACCTCCAAAACAGAAACACAAGCAACTTCTACCCCCCAACACAACCAAAATGGCACATAGCCCACAGACTCAGTGTGCCACTCAACCACAGCCAATAAGGCAAAACAATGTATTCTACACACTAGTCATAGGTGACTCTATAGTCAGGCACACTGATGTCCCACTCGCCAGGCTAAACAAGGAGAAGGTTACTGTCAGCTGCCTGTTGCGTGCCAGGATCTGTCACATAACCCACGCACTCAGGTCATTCCACAACAAGTACAAATATGACTCTGTCACTGTCCATGTTGGTGTGAATGACCTGAGACATACCTCCCTGGACTACATGAAAAGAGACATGGAAGAGCTCTCCGATCTTGTAGCCCAGAAAGGTATGACCCTAGCCCTGAGTAGCATTCTGCCATCGCCCAGAATGATAACGCAGTACAAGGACAAAATGATTGACTTCAACAATTGGCTAAGCTTCTGGTGTCATTCTAAGGAGATCCAGTATCTGTCTGCTTGGGATGACAGGGTCGACAGACCACAATGCTTTGCCAGAGATGGCCTGCACCTGTCACCCCAGGGATTCCAGATACTGGCTAAGGCTCTTGCCGCCCCTATAGTGCCTTTTTTAGGCAAGGTTAAATTACAAATTTACCACCGTAACAGGAACAGGCATGCAAAAACTGAGGGTAATGCTACTCAATGCTAGAAGTCTAAATCTCAAAATGCACTTACTCGAGGCACTCCTTAAAATGGAGAACATTGATATCTGTGCAGTGACTGAGACCTGATTCGAGGCACTACCAGGCTATAACTCATACCACACTTTTCGGCCATGTAACTTGGACCGGAACACCAAAGGCAGAGGTATGTCCATATTCATTAAGGATATCCACACCTCCAGGCTAGTTGCTCAGCATAATGCATCCGAGGTTATCCAAGTGCAACTAACTCTGGGCAAAACTGAAATCCATATTGAGCTTGCTACAGATCCCCCACCATGCCCTAGGATTCCCACTCCTCTTTTCTTGATGTACTGGAAAATATTAGGGTTCAACCAAACACCCTAATAATGGGCGATTTCAACTACCCCACCATTAACTGGGAAAACTACTCATGTACCAACTCCTTCACACAACGCTTTCTGGAATTCATAAACTCCAATGCCCTGGATCAGCTTATCCACACCCCCACCAGGGGCAACAATATCCTAGACCTAGTCATTACCAACATGAGTGACCATAAACAAACTATACAACAGAAGGAAGAAATTGTTGCAAAAGAGAGTAAAATCCCATGAGTGGAGGAGCTCCCTGGTCAGCTTCAGTAAGAAGCTGAGCTCCCTTATAAGATCCTCCAAAGTTAGCTACAAAAACAAAATTGCCACTGATTCTAAGGACAACCACAAAGCATTCTATAGTTATGTCAAGAATCTCAATGGCAACACCCAGATCTGCTCTGAGTTACATCACAATGGCACGAAAATTACAAAACCAACTGATATTGTCAACATCCTGGCAGATAGGTTCAGTGCTAACTTTACTCCCCCTCACCTCCTAAAGGGCCCATATCTATACTGGAAGAATGCAGAGTCTCTGTAATCACAACTATGCAGGTAAAAGCTGCACTGTCTAAGGCCAGAAACACAGCATCCATGGGACCGGACAACATCCCAGGCTGCATTTTACACGAACTTCAGAACAAACTGTTTCCCCACCTAAGCACCATGTTCAATTATAGCCTCACATCAGGCTTTGTGCCCACTGAATGGCATACAGCAACAGTTATCCCACTCCACAAAGGGGGAGCCACCACTGATCCCAGGAACTATTGCCCTATTAGCCTGATGAGCCTGGTCTGCAAGGCCATGGAACATATCATCATGGAGCTCATAAACAAAGACATTGGTAACCTCCAAATTTTGGATCCCACCCAGTTCGGGTTTGTGAAAAGCAGATCATGCCTCCTGAACCTGATCGACTTCTTTGAGGCAGTCACCAATGCCGTAGATGAGTATACTGGCACTGGAATGCTTATTCTCCAGTCATGTGGGCTACACCTTTTTCTCCATATTGCAGTGAGTACTCTCAAGATCCATTTCTTCCAAAATGAAATAAACATCTTGATCATGTCTACTGTGACTTCATCTCATCTTGGTGCTTTCCCTGACTGCATTTCTTTCATTCTGTTCTTACTTCTTCTAGAGCTCAATTCTTCTTCCTTTTTTATTATAGGCTGGGGATGGGGAATTACAGTTTTTGTGGGGATTTTCTTCATTTAGCAGCATCTTGAAGTACTCATTCCACCTCCCATTGATGGCCTCTGAACTGGTGAGAAGATTATTGTTGGCATCCCTTATGACTGCTTGTCTTAACAAATGTCTTCTTTGTCTTTCTTGTAGCCTGATAGATTTTCCCTGTGCCATCTCCTGAGTCACTTTCCAGAAGCTAACACATTGTTATTTGCTACTGAGACTGTTCCCTTAGTCTCTGTTAGCCTCCTTGACCTGTTTAATCTTTTCTATCTACCATTTCTTCCTGCATTCCTTTATTTTGATAATTCCTCGACTGCTGCATTCCACCACTAGCTCTCCTATGTAGATTATTTACATACCCGGCTCGGTTACATATCTATTCTATTATCTTCATACATGCTGTTTTGAGATGCTACCATTCTTCTTTAGCTGCACCTATTTCCTCGTCATTGTGAGCCAATTTTTACACCTCCAAGTGACTAGCCCAGATGTGACTAACCATCTGTGGCCTGAGTTCTGCTATCTCAAGGATAATGTGCACCACAGCAGATGCCAAAAGCAGTTGGTCTGTATGACCCATTTCCCGATAGGAACTACCTAGAATCTGAGCTGCTTGCCCTGATTCCATTCATTTTGGGGTGCATTCTGCTGGTATACCTATTAAGTTGAATTGTGATGGCTGGGTTTGGACCCATTACCTCCCATCCTTGAGGCAGAAACAGCTGGCATGTTGTTGAGAGGGGGGAGAAATCACATACACATGGTGGGATAACATATTAACTCAGTGCAGGCAGTGACCAGATGTCAGGATAAAACCCTGGACTTTATATCATGGCACATATGTATTGTGACATCCCCTCCTCTGGGCCAGTAATGAATGGTACCTGAATCCTTACCACTGACACCTGTGAGGGATGTTCACTTGAAACAAAAATAGATACACACAGAATTTCCAGGTGCAGCTTTCTGCATCAAGCACAATTTCCCTTAACAGCACACAGGGAACAAACTCAGTCTGGGGTCTAGGTTTCCCCTCCCCCTCCTCTCTCCAGGTCCCTAGTAAGACTCCCCACTGGCACAGCTGTAGAATTGAGTCCTCAGCACAGTGCCCAAGCTAAGTTCTCCAACACCCTCTCTGTAAAACCAGACATCTCACACACACACACACATATATATATATATATATATATATATATATATATATATATATATATATATATATATATATATATATATACACACACACATACACACGCACACACACACACACACACACACACACACACACACTCGCACACACATGTGCACACACGCGCGTGCGCACACACACATGCACACTCACACACACACGCACATACACACACACACACACACACACACACACACACACACACACACACACACACACACACACACACACACACACACACACCCCTCTGGGAAAGGCTGACATAGATTTACTTGATATGCCCCTCTGCCCAGACCATAAGGTAGTTACTGCTACCAGACACTCCAAGGTCAGTTACTCTAAGGCTCTTACAAGGGTACCCAATTATACTGAGTGAAATTAATACTAATACAAATGGATGTTTTTGACCAATGCAGTAAGGCTTTCAGGACTGGTCACAGTGTCACCAAATAAATATCAGCCACAGAGAAAAGTTTAAATATATTTAACAATAAATAATAAAAGGACATGAAAATACTAAATATCTATTTAAATAAACACCAGAGTTTCAGTCACAGGAAATATTAAAAATAACACAGATAAATAGATTTACACAGATACAGAAAAGCAGTACTTAACTAATCTCATTATATTTTCCTGACTGATCTAAAGAATTCCCTTTTCCTAGGTCACATACTAGAGCAAGGTAAGATGAAGTGGGTGAGAAATCCTTCATTGTCAGGTTTCAAAAATAGAGTGCCCTGAGACTTCAGTCTCATCTAGTATTAAAACTTCATTTCAGTCCTGGATTACAGAACAACATTACATACATCTGGTCTTCTGACTTCTGGTTCCCATACTACCCCCCTGTACTAGCAACTGAACCAGAATTTGTAACCATACACACAGATACAGCTTTGCTAAGATCTGTTGCAGCTTTTAGAAGTCATAAAACAATTTCAAACTTCCACCTTTCCAGAGTACCAATTAGTTCACTGCTAAAGACAATGCAGAAGGCTTCCTAGTACAGAGTCTTTTTTTCTGGCTGTATTGAGACCTGCGAGGTATAATCTTTATGGCCTAAATTAAGTAATTTAATTTCAAACTATTTTTCAGAGTTAGTTGTACTGATCTTAACCTCTTCTCTTCCAGTGTCCTCTGTTTCAATATATTATTTTCTAAGTTATAATACAGTCTGACATACAGGTGCATTTTTCTTTCTGTCCAGCAGGACCCACTGTTGGTGCATTTATTAACACAAGCAACTTTACTAATACATTTTTCAGCACTAGCATCTGTATGAATCTGTTTGATATACAAATGACATATAATTCTTTACACAGCTCCAGCTAGCTATGCTGGCATATGTTACACATCCACTGCCCTACTTCTCCTGGCAATATCTGGTAATACCTCACATCATCACATGTATTTCAACATACTATGCTTAATAATAATAAAAAATGAGGAAATACTGTGTTGGGAAGTACAACTTTATTTAAAGTGAGCACTTGTGTCTCAGCCAAACTCATGAAAAGCCATTCTCCAACTTGAAAGAGACTGGTATACTCTGTCACCAAACCAGTCATCTATCCTCTATTTAAAGATAGCAAGGATGTCAGCTGCTCTTATCTCAGAGGATAATACTCCATCTTCTGCATGGACAAACCTTAAATGGCTCAGCCCTATTAAACTTAATTCAGCCAGTCATATCTAACAAAAAATGTTATTTCTAACTTGACCTGTCATGAACGTTAATATTGATGCCCAAATTTATTTCATTAAGGTTGTTATGCAGATATTTATAGCCCCGTATAAGGTCAGCATACAATAACAGTAGTGAATGGAGTAAAGATTTAGTTTCCGCACCTGGTCTTTGTCATTCATACCTGGTCATTATAACCCAAAAATTACATTTACAAGTACATTTTACACTTTTGTAGCTCAATTAAAATCATGTAACAGTATATTTAAATGTACATTAATTAAACTTAATTAAACCCACATTATGGTTTTAAATGATCTCTAATTAAACCCACATTATGGTTTTAAATGATCTCTTACTAAATATTTTTTATCTTACCCTTCATTGCAATTTTGGTATGCCAAAAATGTTGTGAGTCTTGGCTTCTTAACAACTGAAATGATCAAACATATCATTTATTTTTCCATTTGCATACAAGTTTGTAACACTAACATATATACCTTTGTATGCTTTTGAAACATCATTTAACATACATTTTTCTATAAGCACATCTTGCCACACAATAGATATTGATAAATTGCCTTATTGTGTTGGATTATATGCAGCTGAATGAAAGAGGAGGAGATCTTATTTATTTATTTAGACATTCAGTTTATTAACCAGGAAGGTGGGCTGGTCCAAAGTCCTTTTTCACCCATGACCCATGTCAACTAGCACCAACTATACACAGACAGTACATATATGCTGAATATGGAATGTTATACAAATTTAAGCAGAAAAGGATACAAGTGTATCATAGTTATAAATAATAATATCATTGTTCTCAAGTACCAACATAGAGAAAGTAATAAAGCAAATATCCAAGTATTATTAAATTCTGCTGATACTGCATTCAACAATATTATAGACAAACAACCATAGAGTAAAAATAAGAAATGCAGTGGTAATTATGCTGTGGCAGGTATATACTACCAGGTTTGAATGAATCACTGAGCATTAAACCGGAATTAAAAATTAGGAAACTGAGATAAAGCTTTGATTTCAGTAAAACATTCTATAAAAGTTATAAAAGCTATTTATTGTACAAGGAGTATTAAGTGACATTAATCGTGTTTTTAGTTTTAAAGATGAATGTTTTTTGATTGTTGATTGCTGAATTCTGATTAGTGTTAATTTGCATATACTATCAAGTGAGTTTAAATGAGGTAGAAAAGTACAGAATCTACTTGAATGTCAGTTTGATGAGGTCTAAGTTAGAGAACAGGCCTTTCTCTGCATAAAGTTCTGTATCTTGATGCATTTTTTTTCAATTTTTTATTTTTATTTATATATAAATATATATTGTAGCATAGTGGCTGTTCTCGCCTTGGGATGCATCAGAATTAATGTTATATAAATAGTACTGTAATAAGTAATATAATGTATACACAGTTATATACACATATATAATTATACACAAAATTACTCACATATATAGGCAGACACACACACACATACACACATTCACACTGTAGGATATTTCAGCTACTTGCAGTACCGTAATCAACACTGTGCAGTATCACCTGCCAGCAACCAAAATATTTTCACAACCCTAAAGTAGAGAAGCAGTTGTCAAAAATTATTGTTATACAGACATATGTGCAAGCAGAAGTGGAAAACACATATAGACTTTCAATTTGCACAGAAGATTGTTCCAGTATAACAGGATGACTTTTATAATGGTGTCTGCACCCTTCATGCAATAACATAAACAATGGACCAAGTTTTCTAATGAATCTCAAATTGACAGTTTTCCTATATGTCACCTTGAGATGGAGAATAATGAATAAAAGCTACAAAACTTACAGCAGGTCTTAAACAGGCTTATAGAGTAGAAGGCCAGAGTAAATGGAGCAATGTTATATATATATGTAATGATGAACTTGTATATTGTGGACAGGTAATTGACAATAATTGAGTACATAAGACACAAGAATGGTTGGAATCTCTGCTACAGGCATGTATGCCCCAGAACATTTCAGAGATGTAGTTGTATTTAGGATGGGCACCCCCCCCCCCCAACGAAGTTCTATGGAACCTCTTCACAGTAGGTCAGGCATTAAAGATGTTGCTTCAAGATAGGTCTGCACTGAAATGAATAGAGGACTGTGTAAAGACCTTTAAGAAATCAAAGGAATTCATTGCATTGATCTTATTTTTCTAATTTATCTTATTTTATTTTAATTTATTAAGCAGGATAGACTGATTTCCCTATGGGTTAATGTCAGGCTTAGCCTGGGAGAGAGTACAAAGAAAAAAAATGTAACATACATGGAAAATGAAAACATTAACTTACAAAGTGCTGATGGCTATAAATGAATTTGTTCTTAATTACAGTGAGTGCATACTTAAAGTAGTCTGAAGTAATGCCTGTAAAGTCCACAATCTCTGCAAATGTGTTGTCATTGTCATTATTAGGAATAATGGTCACAAGAAATAGCTTGTTCAGACAGATTATCAGCTGTCAATGCCCATAGTTCAAATCAGAGGAATTTAAGACACTTGAGAAACAAAATTAGTTTAAATATTTCATTCTTATATTTATCTAGCCAGCCACAAATGAAATAGATGGAAATTTTGTAGAAATACTGAATTGCTAAAGGACTAAATCCTTAATATAAACCCCTGTAATATAATACTTACATATTTCTGTTTGGTTGTTGTAACGCTTTATCTATAACTTGTAATAATAATATGGTAAACAACATTGAATCATAAGAACTGTTTTCTATGCGTGGCATGGAAGAATAAATAGTTGTTGTCCATGCTGTAAGTTTCATAGTTGAGGTTTTTATTAAGGGTTCAACATTTTGCTATTTTTTCTACATTGTGAGGCAATGTTTCACATTTTGGAGATGAAAAGTTTAGA
Organism: Protopterus annectens; assembly: GCF_019279795.1. NCBI lineage: Eukaryota > Metazoa > Chordata > Ceratodontiformes > Protopteridae > Protopterus > Protopterus annectens. Next base: position 1,990,512,433 of record NC_056737.1, on the reverse strand, counting down.
GCTTTGCTAATTGCAGTTCAGGGATGTGGCTCAAAGACAACAATGACCAACTCTAAGTGATACATGCATATGAAGTGTAACATGACCTCTATATTGCAAAGCAATTGCCCATTTCACAAATATGTATATTGTTCTTTCTAACTAGCAGAAAAATGTGCGGATGTGCAATTGGTGCAGCAGAGGTCTGTGAGTAAAGATGCATTGCACAGCAGCACCACTTTCCATGTATTTATTAATGTTATATCATAAATGTATATTTAAGACAAGACACAACAGTAACCATCCTAAAAGACAATTGAACAGATAGTAGCAGAAAATATGTAGGCATTTGTTAATTTGTTTATTTATCCATCCATTATTTATCCAGGTTATTCCCACTAGGCTGGTGGCATCTTTGCAGTGGAGACCCAGGGTAGTAGTTATGCTGACTAGGGAAAATCTAGGGAGGGTACCAGAAAACTTCTATATGAACACCAGGTGGCACCAGTGGGCACTCACAAGTGCTTGAAGAATTCCAAGATGGAGGAAAGAGTAAACATTACTGCTGGAGAAATTTTGGAGAGAGAGAAATTAGTGAGATGAAATTCCAGTTATGGAGTTGGAAAGAGAAGGTCTGGATACAGAAGTACCAGGAAGGAGAACCAAATGAAGGGGAGAAGGTGAACTGGAGTGCTGTGATGAATTGAGTGTTCCAGAAATAGCCAGATAATGAAGCTAGTAACATGGGAGAGAAGTAGATCATAGAAGCTGAAAGTACAGAGGCCTGTTCAGCTGATGGAATAATCAGTTTTAAAAAACATACCTCTGAAACAGGTAACTGTGATGACAGAAATGAAGTAAAGAAAACAAAAACATATGCTCATGTTGTAAGTCAAGGAACCAGAAGCAGTGTGCAATGTGGAGAGAGGCATTTGTCAACAGCAGAAGGGTAGTATCTTCGGAAAACAGACCAGTAAAAAAAAAAAAGATGCAAAATCAGTGCCATTATTGACAGGTATGGCATTATATACAATATTATGTTGCCACTAAGATTTGCCTCAAAAGATGTATGAGAATTGACACACTTGGGGTTGGAAAACACATGTGAAGTAACTTTTGAGACTTTTTTGGATGCAGAAAAGTTTATGGATGAAATACAAAAAGAAAGAAATAATATATTACCTTGGAAAGACTATTTTCAGAGTTTTTGCTTGCACTTAAAAAGAAAAGTTACTATGCAATTAAGAACTGCAAAAATGGAGGAATTTGAACTTAAAACTTTTTTTCTGACAATAAAGTGTATATCATAAAGAAAAATGTATGATAACAGAAATGTGTGGATAATGGGATTGGAAGTGTGAACTACATTGGATATGCACAATGGAAAATTATAGCATATTTCAAAAAATATAACAGTGGGGGCAAGGCTTGATTCAGTTGTGGGAATGAAAAACATTTGGTTCAAGGATGTCCAAAATGAAGATGTGGACAATGTCAGGAGCAATACAGCTGGAAACTATAGACCATTTTCTAGGAAATGTAATGACTGTAGCTTTTTGGTTTGAATGTCCAGTGCTGTAAAAAAGAAAAGGTACATGAAAAAAGAAATTGAGAAAGAAGGAGGAAAGACAATATGTAAAATACAATATTCCAGAAAAAAAGTGAAATGGCTGATGTAAGTGAGTAAGAAAGATAAAAAAAGAACAATAAGAAGGACTAATGGTAGAAGTGATCCAGATGTAAACAGAATGTTAAGTATAATGGGTTGGCAAATGAAGAAGAGGAAGATGGTAGCACAGAGACAGGGGAAGAACAAGAACAGATAGAAGTAAAATCTGTTGGAGGAAAAGTTGAGAAGGAGAGTGAGAGAAAGAGAAAAATATGAATAGGAGGGATACAGATACAAAAAAAGGGAAATGATGATTTAGGTCTTTTGGGAGAAAACATGAACAGAATAAGAAATTAAGCAAGGGATTTAATGGTTGTTGAATGTTGCAAAAAGAAAAAAAGATGGATACATTATATTTGCTGGATACAAAATGTTAAACAAGAAAAAAGAGAAAAAATGAAGCTGTATGGGTAAAAGGATTGTATGATGGGTAGGGTTTAAAATGTGTTCTGGGTTAGAAGTGTTAATAAGGGAAGGTGAAGTAAAAATATTGGAAGTAATTCATATGCCTCTTTTTTAATTTCTCCAAGTCTTTTGGTTTCTAATACCATGATGGGAATGGACCCCATTCCTAAGTCAAAGTACGATAAAAGTTCATGAAATTAGTATTGTTTCAATCTTTGATGTTAGCCAGAAATGCTCGTCGCAGCACCCATAATATGCCCAATAATGACTCCTCCAATTCATATGGGGTTACATGTACTGGTAACATATCTAAATATGATTGCAGATTGTTTTTTATAAGACCCATTGCTCCTACTCCTATTAGGACTGTCTGGGTATCTTTCGTCCACATTGCTCTCATTTCAGCCTGCAAATCCTGATGTTTTATGACTTTGTGTCACTCTGTATGCAAAGCACTGTTGTCAGTGGGTGTGACGATTTCAATGATCAATGCTACTTTTGTCTTCTTTTCATGGAACACTATATTCAGTTTTTTAGCATATGTCTTTTGAACTGTTGGTAATGGATGATCCCATGTCATGTAAACTTCATCATTTTCTATGTTTTGAACTGTTGGTAATGGATTATCCCATGTCATGTAAACTTCATCATTTTCTATGATGCTTTGTGGCTCATGTTTACAGTGTTTTTCAGCCACTTTAGTATCATAATGTTTGCACAATCCACAGTGTAACAATCTTGCCACATTATTCTGCCTTTCAATATACAGTCCTTCTGCCATTAGTATGTCACAACCAGCAACAACGTATGTGACTGTTTCCAATTTGGTTTTACAAAACCTACATTTGTCTGTTTCTCCCGCATGTTCAAAGGACTTTGTAAACCAATGTGTACGCAGCCCACTATCTTGGGCCAACAATATTAAGCTTTCATCTCTTGGTTTGCCTCTCCTTAACCATTCCTGCATTTGTTCCTGATCAATATGAGGTTCTTCCAGAGGTTTGCTATACTTGCAACTATATTTTTGCATTTTTCACATTTCTTGCCTTCTCATCTGGTCCTTTACCTTATATTCTTTCTTTTGTTTTTTGGCACTTTCAGTTGCTGCCTGATTTTTATCTACTTCTGGTTTGAGTTCCATTCCTGCTTGACACCCATATGCTTCTGCTAGATTAAGTAGAGAAGTCATTTTATATTTATTATCCTCATGTTTCAAAGCTTTCACTACATATGGTTCTTTTGAGGTCAGCAGATATGTGTGGAGTCCCACGATTGCAGATCTATATATGTAATCAATTTCAAGGAGGTCTATCCCTCCCTTGGAATGTGGAATATATAATCTTGGTATGCACTCATTTTTATAAATCATTTGGTGAGCATGAAGCATCCTTCTTGTTTTCCTATCTAATCTATCCAACATGTTTTGGGGCCAGTCAATCACTCCAAAACTGTAAGTTAGGACAGGAAGAGCAAATTGGTTATAGCTTGGATTTTGTTCCTAGATGCCAACGCTGTTTTCAGGATTAATTTAAATTTTCTGAAGTATTCCTTACTAAGTTTTATTTGCATTTGTTCATATTTTATTGTTGATCCTTCATAAATTCCCAAATATTTATACCCTCCCTCTTGCTCAAGGTCTTTTATATCACATTCTTGTCCCAGACGGTTGTTTTCCTGGTGCTGCAGTTTTCCTGCTTTAAAGGTTGCTTTTACACATTTATCAAGACCAAATGACATTCTTATATCATCTAAAAAGTTTTGACTACTTGCATTTGTGCTTTCAGTTCCTCATCTGATGAGCTATACAGTTTTAAATTGACAAAGAGAAGATGAAAAGTCTTTACGTTTTGTTGTTTTCAAGGAGCCAAATTATATCCCCCTTTGAATTTTTATCCCTGGAATAATAATCTGTCCTTTATCATGGCTTAATTGCAAAGTGATCTGCCACTGTTTCATGGTCACTACAATGTAGTCGATCAGTGTAGGGTGTATCTTATACATTTTAAACACACTTTTATCTAAGCACTCTTTTATCCATGAATGTGGGATACTATCAAATGCTTTTTTGTAGTCAATCCATGTCATACTTAGATTCTTCCCCATTTTACAGTTCTCCACTATGACTTTATTTAACAGCAAATGATCCTTGTTCCATATGACTTTTTTTTTTATTGGCCTTTTGTTCTACTGCCATAATTGAGTTTTCTTTTAAATGACTATAAACTCTGTTGGCATCAATTCCCATGTATAGTTTATACGTCAGTGGAAGGCAAGTTACTGGTCTATAATTTTTAGTGCAGCTTGCAGGTTCACTCTTAAGTAGAAGCATTGTTTTTCCTGTTGTTAGCCAGGTTGGTGTCTGTTTGTGGTGTGCTTATAAATATTTCTTACTCATGGCTAAATCTTTATGCAAAGATGTTAATACTTTTAGCCAAAAGTTAGGTACTGCATCTAGGCCTGGGGTTTTCCAGTTAGAGGCTTTTCTTAACTTTGTTTCAATCTCTGGCTGTTACTTCATCCCATTTCATATCGTGTACCTTTAAACTTCTTATTCTTTCTTTTACTTCTTCTATCCATTTAGCATCTTTGTTATGTTAAACAGGATCTTCATAAATACTTCTCCAAGCTGTATCTATTTCTTCCTTTTTTGGTGGTCTTTCAATTCCTTTTACCTTGTTTCCCAGTTCTCAATAAAACTTTTTTGAGTCATCAATAAATTGCTTATTTTTTGCTTTTCCTTTATATTTTTCTATGTATCTTCTAAGTTTTTCTGCCTATACTGAGATTTTTAGTTTATTTGCGATAACGTATGATAGATCCTGATCTGTTCTAATACTGTGCATTGCTTTTATCATGTCTGTCTTTCTTAGTATTTTTGTTGATCTGTTCCCTCTTCTATATTCCTCTAACAGTGACACTTCTTGTCTTAATTGCTTTATAGTTTTCTCTATTCGATACTTCCATGATGGTATTCAGTTTCTCCCCTTCCTTCCCCTCACTACTCTCTGTTCTTGTGGTAGAACTTTATCAGTTATTAATTTAGCTGCACAGTAATATATCCTGTTTACTTCTGTTATATTGCATGGTTCTCTATGGACAGTCCTAATTACTGTGTTCATTTGTTTTATCAGACTTCTGACTTTTTGAGTTTTATTGACCTTCAGCAGTCTATTTCTTTTATTGATCGTAATATGTCTATCTATCTCTATTAAATCAAACAAATCTTATCTTAATTCATTTTCTTCTAAACTGAGGACACATTTTTTGTTTTTCATTTCCTGCAGGCATTCTATAGAAAGTTTAATAGCATCGTCCTATGGCACATTCTCTTCAATTTCATCCTGTGCCATCCATTGCTCTGTCATATGGGAATTCACTGGACTATCACTCCTCAACATTGACTGCATCAGAGTTTCCACAGATTCCTGTTTTTTCCCTTGCTGTCCAGTTTCAAGTGAATGTTTATACTGGTTTCCCTTGAAAGGCTACAAAATATCTTCATATGGCACCTGACTAATTGCTTCCCATTCCACTGGGTTCCCCTTAATTTGGATATCCACTGCTCTATCCTGTTGTGATACTTTATGTATTAGAGTTTCTCCACTGGATCCTTCATTTTACAGGTATTCCATAACCTCAGTTTCTATTTTTTTAACTTCTCCGTTACTAATCTGCTTTTCTACATTTCCTCTTTATCTTCTTATTTTTTGTATTGTAAAGTTTTCCATATCTGGATACCTTTGCCTGTATTTCTCTTCAAATATCTTTGGTGCTGCTCTTTTTGTGTGTGTGCGTCTTTCGGCTTTTCCCGGTTAGGGGTCGCCACAGCGGAACTCCGGTCCGCTAATGATTGGCAGTAGAGTTTTACATGCTGGCTTTGTATTGGTTCATTTTACTTTCTCCTTTGCATAAATATTACATCATATTAAACCTCTTTTTCTTTCCCCTGTCCATATTTCTTCTTCAGATTTCTCAAGAGCTTCCTTTTTCTCCTTCTCCTTACTCACGCCATCATGCTGTGATGTAACCTGTGTTAGACCTTCTACACCAAATCCTTCACTTTGCAGAAACTCCATAACTTCAACTTCTATTTTTGTAACTTCAGCTTTACTAATCTTCTTTTCTACATTCCATCTTTGTGATATTATTTTTATTGTGAAATCTTCCATATCCGGATTCCTTTGCCTGTATTTCTCTTCGAATATCTTTGGGGCTGCCTTCTTTATATTGATTAATTTGGCTTTCTCCTTTGCACAAATATTGCACCATATCAAATCTCTCTTTCTTTCCCATGTCCATATTTCTTTTTTATACTTTTTAAAAATTTCTAGGTTTTGTTGTTTATATTTTTGCACTTCCTTAGATGCATTTTTTTCCAAATAGATCAAAGTTTCTTGATCTATATAATGTTTTTCACAAATCTGTTGTATTAATGAATACAAATTTTTATTTGAAACTTCTGACAGAGTTTCTAATGGAAGTATTTTTCTTTCCTCTAATTTCTTTCTTAATCATTTTGTGTGTCTTGTGTCTGGAAATTCTGGGCTTTTTGCATAATAGTAACAATACGTAATTTCTTTCTTATCATCAGTAGTCCACTGTATCACCTTCATGGCTCTTCTTTGGCCTATCAGTTTTTGTGATTTTTGTGGACTAGTACTTCCTTCTACAACATGGGGGCCATGTTCCCACTGGGCCTGGCCTGGCCCCATTGTAGGAGTATCTATGTATTTTGAGGATTCTACACTGTCATCTTTTACAGTTCTAGCACCAGTGTGCCTACCAAGATTGGGTACTTTTTTAATCCTGTGTCTTGTGCACCCAGCTATCTTTTTTTAATTTTTAACCTACTACTGTCTGTAATATATGGTATAAAATTACAGTCTCTATATAACAGTGTTGTCTTGATGAGATTTTGTAAAAACAGGGTCCACCTCATTAAGATACTCACCAAGACTTGAGGATGAATTCAATTTCAGTAATTCTACCCTTTGCTTGCTGACTTATCATGTCTTAGTTCAGAAGGGAGATGATATGTGAGTTCAGGAAAAATGGAAATTATATGCAGTTAATAGTAATATATACATATGTATATGCAAATGTGTAGTTAAGAAAAAGTTTGAAAAATTTAAAAATGTGGCAGTAATTGTGCTAGTATTAATGACTGGGGACTTTAATTGTAAGGTAAGAAAAGAAAAAGGGAAAATAATGCAAATGTAAAGGTGATAAAAGAAGGGTTGCGATGTGGAAACTAGAAAACAGTAAAAAGTAGAGAGTGGATGTACAAAAGGGAAATTTTTAAAATGGTGATAGATTACATTGTGTAGTCAGGTGACATGAAGGAAGTGTTAGGTGGAGTAGCTGGAGTAGATTTTTCAATCGTAGAGCAACATGAGCTATGTTAGGTGATAATCCAAGAAATAATAAAAGAAGGAGAAGGAATAAAATGGTTAATAGAGGACGTAAGTAAAATGAAATGATGGGGAAAGGAATACATTTTAGAAAGAAAACATGACAATGGCAGCATTTTCTGAAAGTTGGACAAAATGATGAGTAGTATTTAAAAACAAATATAAAGAGACATTTTTGAAAGTACAGAAAAAGATAAAAAAGTAAAATGGAATGTTAAAACATAGTAAAACATCTTGCGAAAGCAATGGAATTCCGAAGTGCCACAGTAATAGAGATAAAACAGAAACTGTATGAGAAAAAAAAAACAAAAAAATAAAACAATGTTTTATAGCTAGAAATATTTTTTAAAGGGAAAGAAGGAAGAAGTTTGACCCTTTTTAGCAAAATAGTAAAAAGTAGGGAAGCTAAGATGGATTGAATAGTAGAAGATAATGGAGTAGCAAATATAAACAAGAAGAAATTGCTGAGGTAATGGAAAAGAAAATAGAAAAAAATGTATAAGGAGGAAGAAGTTGAAAGGGGAAGGTGGAAATAAAGAAAAGAAAAGAAAATACATTTTCTGACAGAATAAAATATAAATTAGAAAATGAATTGAATTGAAAAAACTGGAAGAGGTTATAAAAAGTAAAGGAAGAATCATCACCAAGCCTGCATGTGTTACATTATGGATATTACAAGAGGGTAAATGTATGGGAAAAGAAGTATTTGTGCAAATACTGAGTAAATAATTAGAGGATGGGACAGAAAACAAAAAGATATGTGTTGGGGTAATTAAATGTAGATGAAAGAAAGATAAGAAAAATATTAAGAATCATAGGGCAATAACACCAGGAAATGCTATTACCAAAATTTTAGGAAGATGATAAAACAATTGAGACCATTTTGGAAGAAGTGATGGGGAAGTGGTATATTGAGGAAAGGGAGTAAAAAGAAAGTAATAGATACTATTTCAAGGGAGAAGAACAATGTAAGGTTGACTGCAAGTGATGGTAAATCATGAGGCAATGTGGGATATTTTAGGGAATTATGTATTTTGGGAAAAATAATAATAAATATTTAAGAAGTGTTATAAAATAATTTAAGTGAAGGATGTGTTAAATTGTTAGGAAAGAAAATACAAATTTTAAATGGTGTGAAATAGTAGTCTCTGATTAGTTTTTATTTGTTTTAACCATTAAATGTGTTCTGCAGTCCAGTAATGTTCAGAGTGCTTATTTTTCCTGGGCATAATTGGGCATTGTCCTTGGTTCATGTGGTTCTAGGTTTCTATTGCTGAGGTATTCTCTTGTTTTTTTTGTGGTTCATGTTTTTATTTGTGCTTATACTGGATATAATAATACAAACATTTGGTAAAATGAGGGAAGCAGGATGGGAAGTTAAAATAAGTGTAATAATATATGTGTGTCTTTCATATGCAGATGATTTAGTTATGGTAACAAGAAGTATAGTAATAATGAGGGGAAGCTGTGACATGGATGGAAAGGGGTTTACATAAAACTGGATTAAAGTTAACTAGGTCAAAATTTGAAGTTTGGTTAAATAAAGAAGTGAAATGGAATATATTTTACTAGAAATTAAACATCCATGTTAGGAATCAGGTTTTGATGAAAGCAAAAAAATAACTGAGCAATGTAGAGAAATTCTGGATGAAATAATAAAGTTAGTTAGTGCAAAAGTTTCTATTTATCATTTAGAAATAAGGTATATATATTAAATATGTATATATTGGGACAGTTGAGATGGTTGGGATATTTGGGGAATGTAAATATGTTTCCCAGAAAAAAGGAAAAAGAATTTTGAAGGATATTTGAAGTTTAAAAATCTAGTTTCATGTTTGATAGCTATAAACCTTTTTTGAAGGGTATTACAATTATGAAGGAAAAGAAAGTAAGTTGATATGGAAATACTGTATGTGAAACATGGAAAAATAAAAAAATGAAAAGAGGAATAAAAAAGTAAAAAGGAAAATATGAACATAAAAATATGATGATAAGATGAAGTTATAGAAAATTAAAATGGAGTTAATATAGAATGGAATGATATAACATGATAATAGAGAATATTATTTAATATATCATTTAAAGATCATAAGGCTGATGTTAAAAAGCAATGACAAATAGAATGGAAAGATCTGAAATTTTGTATTATGAAGCTGGAGATTTTTTGTGGAGACTCTTATTGTACAAGTTACTTGCAAAAAGTATTATGAGTTAAAAAGCAATGTATGAGAGAAAATGTAAAGATTTTAATGAAGAAAAAATGACAAAGCATTATTTCTGAATTGTAAAAATAATGAAGATTTTTGAAAAATAAAATGAGTATGAGTGGAAAGTTTTCAAAATATAAACATGGATATAATATTGTATGAAAAATATGAAAAAAAATGTGAATTTGATAGATGGGATAGGATATTGATGGTAGTAGTATGGGTGTTGATGAGTTACTATGTAATGAAAACAGAAATGATGAATATGTATAGTCTGAAATAAAAATATGATTTTGGAGAAAAGGATGGGGGATAGAATGAAAAGTGATATAGCCTCTGAAACTGAAGATGTAAAACACTGAAAATATTTTAAATATTGTAATTATCATAAATATTGTATAAATATAAAAACAGAGTGAAAGGAGTGCGATATATAATGCAACCCTGCTTTAGTCACTAAGTGTCATGGGATCTTTTACATCCACCTGAGCTACCATCAACTCAGGCAGTTGAGACCTTGGTCTAACATCTCATTTGAAAGGATAACACACTCAGTAGTGTAATACCCTCTAATGCTGCTCTGCAGTGTCAGCAACTGTAAATGAATACAGTAGTCTGAAGTGGGAATACAATCCGCAGTCCTCTGATCTGATTGCATTGTCACACCCCCTTACTTTGTTTTTGGAGATTGCTATCTTTGCTATTTTTTTGACATTATTCTGAACAATCGTTCATTCATTCATTTTCTGATACCTAATTTATCCCCTTCAGCACTGAAAGAAAGAGTGCTAGGCCTTTTCCAATAAACCAACAGTTGCAACGTACAGAATTAACCCTGGGCAGGATATCAGTCCATTGTTGGTTGAAATCACAGTCATACAGACACTGAACATACACATCTTAGTTTGGGTGTTCACCAGTTCACCTACCCCCATATCTTTGTGATGTGGGAAGAAAGCAGAGCATTCAAATAAAACCCTTGCAGATCAATGGAGGACATGCAACCTCTGCACAGAAGGCACCCCACTGCATAAAAAGCATTCCCATGCATTTGGAAAATGAAATAGAGAACCAAGTGCTTTGTGATATCAGTGCTAACCACTGTACTACCGTGAACACCATTCTGTCTGTATAATTCCTGGTTGAGCTGCCAGAGTAGTTCCAATTCCATGTTTTCTGTCTTGGAATAGTCACTTTCCCCATCATAAAGCTATGTCCATTAACTTTGTCTAGCTCCGTGTTATTTTGCCGTTTCTCTCTAACACAATCATCAAATTTTGCCATAAGGTTTTGCCATTTAAAGCCTTAAAATATGTTACTTCAGACAGACATTGCATATGTTCTTCTGGCAATTCATCTTCAGTAAAACATAAATTTCATATATTCCAGGCACTTCTTTCTATATAAGTCTTTCTCCCTTCTTCCTTCAGAGTATCATTCTCATCAGTGATTATTCCTTACGACCAACTGTTAAAAAACAGTGCATGAATTTCCTTGGTGCCCTACCCAAAATTACTTGTAGTCTTTATAAGTATCACCTCAAGTCTTTGTGAAAATAATTCTTAAGCCAAGTAAGATTAAACTAGTCAACAACAAACAAATCATAAATAAATAAACTATCATAGTCCCTGCTTAATCACACATATCACTGAAAGAGAAACGGACCCTGCCTTTGGAACAGTAATCTTCTTCTTCTTCTTCTTCTTTTGGCTTTTCCTGGTTAGGGGTCGTCACAGCAAAAGTCCAGTCCGCTAATGATTGGCAGTAGATTTTTACAGTGTCAAGGTGCCAGCCCGACGCCCAACCTTCAACGAAGGCATGCCCATTCACGCATGTCTTTCGAACTCTGTCCACTCGCTAGTCATATCAATTATTCTAAGCACACAGTATTTACACATTGAAAAGGAAGAACTTTCCAACTGTGTACTCATCAAGCAATAACAGTGACTCAGCCTTGTCATGCAGCACTGTACAGAGGAGGGTATAACTTAACAATGATTCATTAGTTGGGAAACATCAGTGATGTTATATAAAATCATTCAGCTGTAGAAAGTGAATAAAGGCCTTTTGTATTCTGGACTATTCAGTTAACAGCAGTAACCTTTCCTAAATCGGTAATGCCATAGACCAAGTGGCAACCTAATTAAATTACACTAATCAGGTGACAGTGATGATCCTGCCTAATGACACAACATGGTAGAGCAGGAGACACCATGTTTACAGAGTATTTGTCATGTAGCTTGTCATAAGTGCAGTGGTAATCAGAATAGGGAAGGTGGGTGACCTTTTCTGAAACCAACATATATTTTATTTGGACCTCAGTCAACTTCATGTGTGTGTGTGTGTGTGTGTGTGTGTGTGTGTGTGTGTGTGTGTGCGCGTATATATATATATATATATATATATATATATATATATATATATATATATATATAGATAGCTATATTTCTGTAGTGCTTTGCTGCTTGTATCTACTGCAACAAGATGCTAAGCATTTGTAGATTAAAGATCATATTTAAAGTGGCAAAAAAAGTTTTCTTTTTTTCATTAAAAAAAGTGAATACAAACAATCTTTTATATAAAAATAAAACTTTGTTTCAAGCCACGTTTTTAGAAAATTAACATTTAAGTAAACTTCCGAACATGAAAGTGTGAAGTATTTATGCTGCATTTATGTAATTACAATTAATATGGCAGGAGGAGGCATGTATGTCAGTTTGGGGGCTGGTATAATTAACACATTTCCTCCACTACAGCATTTTTGAGTGTGTACCTTTAACTCCCAGTGGGTGTGGTTTGAGCCTTAAAAAAATGAAGTTAGCACCTTACAGTTCTAACAAATACTCATTGATAGAGGTCAAATATTCAGTACAATTGTGTTTGCCATCATCTATGCTTCAAGATAAAATATTCTGATGCCTTATATGTAGCATGGTGTTGGAATTGTTAATGCAAATACAAACAAGCAATATTTGATGCCTGGAGGCACAGTAGGAGGTAACTTCAGAAATCCCTGGAGGCACACTTAGCTGTAATTAAGAGAGGATTAGTGTAAGGAATATTTATGAAAAAAATATTTAATTGCTAACCTATTAAATTAACAGTTTAGCAAAAAAATGAAATTCACATTTCTTTTCACTCTACATAAACATTGTGCTATGTTCTGCAAAGCTGTTATTTATTTATTTATTTAAGTTTGATGAGCGGGGAAGTCCACTGGGCCATAAAGAGCCCCTTTTCAGTGGAGGCCCGGGGAGAAAAGCTCCAAGACATTGCAAGTTAAATGTTACAAAGAAATAACAAAGAGTTCATACAGAACAATTAAACATTACAGAAGAATAATACATTATGTAGTAAGCACTTAGAGAGTTAACAATTGAAAACATGAGGATTACTAGACCTTTTCAGGTTAGGTAAACTCAACATTAACAGAAGAACATTATGTGACTTAAGCTCTAAGTGAGTTAACTTTTAAACCATAGCTACAATCCATTTGTGGATAGATGAACCATTTTTCATGGAAGAAGCATCAAACTATTTGTTATTGAAAGTATAGTACATTAGATAACAGAGAAATTCAGTCCCAGGTAGGGGATGAGAATGTTTTGGGATGACAAGAGGCAATAGTAGTGATAACAGGTGATGATTTCAGTGCAGGGAGGAAAGAAAGGGTAAAGAGGGGTTTATGTTGGAGCGTGATAAGGGCATTCCCATTTAGATGTTAGATGAGAGAGTAGCTGAGATTTGAAATTAGTATGGTTTGGTAGGTTGCATATGTGAGGGGGGAGAGAGTTCCACAGTTTAGCTAAGGTGTAGGAAATTAATAGATGGCCAGGAGGTCATATGGGTTTGTGGAGCAGAAGGAGATTTTAGTTTGTGGATCTGAGTGGGCAGTTGGGTATATAGGGTTTTAAGGATGTAGCGAGAGATGGGCAGTTTATAGGTTTAAAGATGAGCTTGTGGGCAATGGTGAGTTGCAGGTAAATGAGGGAGTTGGGTAGTTCAAGCCAGTTGTGGGAGAGGAGGGAGTGGCAGTGGTGGGATGAGTATTTTGAATTGGTTGCAAATTTGCAGATCTTATGGTAGCAGCATTCAAGTTTGGAACGTAAGCAAAGGTGGAGATTGGTAAACAGAGGGGCACCATACATAAGGGAGGGGAGCAGGAAGGTGGATGCTAGGGTTTGACGAGTAGAGGGGCTGAGGAAGTGGTTGTGTCTGTAGAGGAGGCCAATCTTTAGGTGGGTTTTTTGATTGCAGAGTAGATGTGGGTATTCAATTTTAGTTCTTCATCTATAATGATGCCAAGAAGCTTTGTCGTGGGAACAATTTCAAGGAGGGTGTTGTTCTGCTCTTTATGGTGAAAGAGGTTTTGTCAATAATGGAGTTTTTGGAAGAGGAAAATAACATTAATTTGTTTTTTTTTTTTGGCATTAAGAGCCAAGGGGTTGGACTGCATCCAGGATTCTGTTATGGAGAAGGCTAATTGGATTTTTGCTAGGAGCGCAGAGGCAGAGAAGGCTGGGCAGATGATTGGTGAGTCATCTGCATATTGGATGACAGACAATTCTGGGATGGAGTGGTGGAAGTTGTTAATGAATAGGTTAAAGCATAGAGGGGCCAAGAACAGAGCCTTGAGGGATGCCTGTGGATGTAGATAGGAAGGGGGAGGTTGAAGTATTCCATTGGACAGCTTGGTGGCGGTTGGACAGGTAGCTGGAAAACCAGGCTGTGGTGGTGGGAGAGAGATGTAGGGTGGAGGGTTTGGATATGAGTAGAGTGTGAGAGATAGTATCAAAGGCTTTTAACAGATCTAGGAATAGTGTAGATAGAAATTTGCCTAAGTCACGATCACAGTTGATGGTTTCCAGAAAGGAAAGAAGGGCAGTCATGGTCTCTGCAATTTGTAAAACATAATACTCAGTAGGGTAAGACATCATATTAAGTCTTAACCCAATGTGTGGACAAAGTAATCTTTGCATGTATTACAGATGGAAATGAGCCCCACCCCGATCATATGTGATTCACAATTACAGTGAAATTGCTGTACCAGCTGGCCCCAACGGGGTAAACCAATGGAGGTCAACCACATATAATCCAATGGTGCCATACTTGTCAACATAGTGACTCCCTTCTGCGCTAATATGCTGCTCACAGGACAAATCTGGGCAACATTACAGCATTGCCAAAACAAAAAAACACCTCTCTCGCATAGTATGAAATTTCCTTCCTATAAGCAAACCTGGTACCACAACCACACTTGTTCTGCTACCACACATTCACACAGTCATGCTGGTGAGCTCCCATAATATGGTTATGAGTCTACCTCCTAGGCTTACTAAGTTGTTATGTGTAAGGTATAGTATACCTTACTAAACTACCTTTCATCGCAGCACTCTTTGGTGTTGGCATGCTGTGCAGCACTTTTCCCAGTCTTGACCACAATGGTGTGCTATGTAATTCTGTTGACATGTCAACAAAACAGGATATTGATTATACACTGCAATGGACTACTGTGGATCCCTGTCTATGAATCAGGGTAGTGCACATAATACAAATGATGCTTGTCTGCATCAGCACACTATGTCTCTAAATAGCAGGAGCCATTTCTATTTGTTTGTGCCTATGTCACTATTATTTCTACTACCTACTTATGCTGAGGCAATTAAATGTAGCCTTCCTAAAGCCCAGAGACCTCCTAGGCAAACTACACATAACATCAAGATAAAGGCAATTGTGTTGTGTATAGCTATTCACTGAAGAAATGGTATAAAAGAACAAACCCAATAAAAAGAAAGTAGGCAAACACTATTATCATTAAGCACTTTTGTCCTGCAGCATCTAGGACTTCATTAGAATGACAACTGATGCAAACACAACCATTCCTTAAATAGTATGATACAAATCAATTAGTGAATAAAAGTTTTAATCAATTAAGTGAACCCTTCTCTTAAAGAAACAGCCACTCTGATATGCATAAACACAGTAAACACTTTAAAAATATCCGTAAAAACAATCATATTTAAATAATGCTTATAAATAAGCCAGGACAGATACATAACTAAACCAATAAATTCTATATTTTTTTCCTTGAAAAAAACTCAACAATGTTTAAAATATGTTAACAATATTTGAAATATATTAGTATTGATAAAGTAGCTATGCATTCCATGGTGCATTTTGTGCATAATTTTAATGCAGATTTAATAGTCACATGATCATTCAAACCTGGAGAGGTGAAAGCGTTTAGCCAAAATTGCCACAGAAGTTCTTTATACTCCAACCGGTTCTCCCAATTCCATCCCCTAGGGTCACGGTCTACTTGCTCTAATATACCAAATTTAAATATATTGTGGGACACATTGAGCAGGTTATGTCTGAATAGGGCATTATTTACATTTTTACTCTTTATGCTGTATAAATGCTTGTATATTCAGTTTCTCAATGTCCTCTCAGTTTTTCCCATATAAAAATTATTATATTTTGCACATACTGCTAACTATGCTATGCCCTTGCTCCCACGGTTTCCTCTTTTGAAAAACAACTTAGTTTTTAAAGCATTGTCAAAAACCATGCTGTCATATTCAACAATATGTGCACATTGGCTACACACAGCAAAAACAAAGAATACCACTGCTGTAAACTGTGCTTCTGTAAAATCCAACACAAACAAAAGAGAAAAAGAGCACAGTGAAATTCGACCTTTTATTAAAACGATAATCAGCAAAACTTTCGGGTTCCCCTTTCCTCAGTGCTTACAAACTAAAAACATTTCATTTCATTTAAGTACAAAATGTTAAAAGTCATATGGTACAGCCAACCAATAAAACAACACAACTAATCAACTTCAATTGATGTCAATTAATAGCACTTCTCTTAGAGAACAATTGATGTATGCACTCCCCACACACACACACACACACACACAAATGTACATCTGAATACATTCAATAAACATCTAAATAAAAACCTTCATCAATATTAATGCAATTTATGTTGTCTCTTTTATTAAGACAGGTTTTAGACTAACCTGATTGTTAATACCCGGATATGTATCTGCCTGCAGTCTAAATATCCAAGAGTATTCAACATTTTCAAGGAAATTTGTTGATATTACCTCCCACCTATTTTTATATATTGTTCTAATAACTCTAACTTTAAACTTATGGTCAGTGTTTTCTGCTATGTGCTTAGCTAGTGCATCTGTATGTATATTTCTCCTAATCTCGGATTTGTGTTCTATTACACGATTTTGTAACGTCTTAGTACTTTTGCCTACATACAATGACGGACATTTATTACATGTAGCCAAATAAACTATAAATGTGGTATTACAGTTTGCATAACAGCTAAATTCAAATACCTTCTTAGTATTTGGGTGAATACATTTATTATCTGTAATCACATCATCACAACAGCTACAGTTGCAACATGGGTATGTGCCCTTCTTGTTGGTCATTATACTAACATTACTTCCGTTCAACTTAGTATCTTTGAAACATAACCTTTGTCTCAATTTTTTTTAATTTCTGTATGTAAAACATGTTTTTTCAGTAACATTGGCTACATGCCCCACATATTTTGGTTCCTTGCCTACATTTCGTGTTAGAATGTATGTCCCTCTCATGCATGCTTTTTATGTTCTGTTCTGTCTTAAAGATAATTTTTTGGCTGAAGCCTACCACCCCTCCTATTTTGGGGATGTACTGAGTGTTTACCAATTCTTATTAATAATTTCTTTCATCCTTTGCGATACATAATTAAATTCTACAACCATAGCTTTTTCAAAATTCCTGATGTTAACTTTTTCTGTACCAAATGAGCTCTCACTATCAATACTCATACCAAGTAGGCATTTCTACCTCCTACCCTATTCATCAGAGACTCCCCTTGTAATTTCCTGCACTAAAGGTGCTGGATATCCTCTATCCAAAAACATCTGGAGGAGGTGTTCTAACTCTCCTTCCAAATTTCTTTTATGGATGTCATCCTTGCCACATGTATGCACTAACCGTTAACCAAACTCCTTTTCTGTGAAAAAGGGTGTGCACTGTTGAATAGTAGATATGAATTGCTAAAGGTGGGCTTCTGGTAGATTTTGGACTTAAACCCCCCTCCTGTCAACTCCATAGTAATATCTAAATAATGGATAGTGTTTTTATTGTACTGATATATGAATTTCAAAGAAGAGGTAGACCTGTTTAAATAGTCTACAAATTTTACAACATAATCTTCTGGCCTTTCACAAAGGATGAATATATCATCCAAAAACAAGGTTAGCATAAATGGGGGCTTAGGCTGCACCCATTGCCACCTCCTTAACTTGTCTAAATGTTTAACCTTCAAAATGTAAAAAAGTTATTCTGTAATGCTACAGAAGTCAGTTCCATAATAAGATTAATCTGTTCAGAGCTTAAAATTTCAAAATGTTGAGAGACTGTCCTGAAAAAGCATTAGACCGTCTTCTAAGGGGATAGAAGAGAATACATCAACTTCATCAATTGTTAAAACAAACTGATGAGGTGGCTAAATTTGGGGTAAGTCTAGCTAGAAAATCCCAAGAATCCTTCACCACATGAGTTTTTATAGCAGAAATTAATTTTAAAGATCTGTCAATAAAGATTGCCAAAGGGTGGGTTTTAGATCCACTGGCTGCCACAACTGGCCCAAACGGGGATTTAAAACATACTTGTGGATTTTAGTAATCCCAAAAATAGATAGAACAAGAGTCTTTTCAACTTTGAGAAAGTTATATACCCCAACAGACACCCTTTCATCAATCAAAAGATCTTCTAAAAACATGTCAATCCTATAGTACATTAGATTAATTTCATTTCTAGAGATTGGTGAATAGGTGTTACTGTCTTGAAGGATTTGGGATATCATACATGAATAATCAATGGAATCATATACTACAGTCTCCCCTCCCTTATCAGGTTTCATGATCCAAATGTTAGGACTTCTAGTTAAGTTGTCTAACAATACTCTTTTTTTTGGATAAGTTGTATGTTTTTTAAGCTTTTTATTGTTACCTATTTGATATAGATCTTGCATTCAAACTTGCTCAAAGGTGTGCAAGACAGGGTGCAAGGGGGGACTGAAAAGTTTTTTTTTCTTCACAAGTTCTCTTTCTATGTTAATGCCCTTATTGTTGTCTTCTGACATAAGAGATAAATGCCATTTCCTAGTTAAAAATGTTAACTCTAAGAGGGTAGCAGACATGTTAAAATTTCCTGAAGGAATAAATTGTAAGCCCTTTTCAAAAATTAAAAAATGTTCCACAGCTACCTGTAGGTTACTATAATTCTAAATATTGTAATCTCTCACCATTCACCATTCAACAGCCATTAAATCTCTCACTTCATTTTTTATACTGTTCATGTTTTCTCCCAAAATGCTTAAATCATCAATTTCCCTTTTTTGTTTCTGTATCCCTCCTATTCATATTTTTCCCTTTGTCTCTCTCCTTCTCACCTTTCCTCTAATATATTTTACTTCTATCAGGTCCTCACCAGTGGTGGCTGGTGACTTCAAATCAAAGGGGGGCTGCAGGAGACAGCTGAATGGGTGGGCCCAAGAGGAAGGGGTGTGGCCAACTAGAAAGGGGCAGAGTTATGCTCAAAACCACAAAAAACTGGGACTTTTATACACTGCCCTGGGTGCCAGGCTGTCATTATGAGAGTCCAATGAAGACAAAATGAAGTGTAGAAGAAAAAAATATATTTTAATGCATTGGCTACATGACAACTTACTTAATATCTAGATGGAAACAAAAAGGTTGTGAGGCATGAAAAATAAATGACTTTTTAAGTACATTACTGGAATCCTAGTCAAAATCAAGTGTAAAAAACAAGCAGCACTCAACTCAAACCACTTCTCCTTGCACTGCAGTTCTAATTATAATTTATATTCAGCTTTATAAAAGTACCAAGTAACATGCTGAAAGTAGCAATCTGTGATATCCCCACTTGTAAAAATGTTTCTTATTCCAAAAAGACATGCTGCCTGACAACTATCTACTTGTTTAAAGAGGAAAACTTGATCAAAGTAGAAAATGTATAGCAAACAAAAAACAAGCTCAAGATAAATTGCTTAAAGGATTACTCACAGGTTATGGACCACACATGATAGACTGACATTCTGTTTAGTTTATGGGTAAAGCCTGCAAATATGACTGCAAGTCTCTAACAAATGTAGTGAGCTTCTGAAAATACTGTAATCCTGTCCTTTATTACAAATGCTGCCATATGCATTTTAATGCCTAAGGCTTATACATTATCTAGTTATGTAAATATTCTCTTCCTGGCAACAACAAAAAGGCTTTCAATGTTGGTAATTTTTTAGCAGTATGCTTATTAAGGCTTACTTGCATCTTAGAATCTCAGACAAGCTTACCTGATGGCCATTAAAGCATTGCTACTTAAACATAGGGCAACAGGCACTGCAAGAACATGCATTTTCTGAATAATAAGAAGCATAAATCAACAGTATAAAACTATGACAGAAAACCAGAACTTTCTGCAAAATCAAGGACAGATTAAAAGCCACTGTAGTACTTGTGTCTACCTTGGATTGGGGATACCCTGCACACTTACACTGCATAACTGCCCCTTGCCTTGCTTGGACACATCCAGAGTCACTACATGGTAGAGTGGGGTGCAACAAGTATGTCACAATTTGAAATGTCGCTGGCTGACGATGATGGCCCTGACACATTTGTCATACTTCTCAACCTCAGAGCAAGAAATCTGGACAAAGCCATAAACAGAAGTGGGACAGAGGCCCAAAATTAAGGACAATTTTTAAATATTGCTCTTATAAACTTAGAAAGGTAATAGAATAGTAGGTCTTGCATTAGTATGAATTTTCTGAAGGGCATGAAATCTGAAACTCAAATGTCTGTCATTATTTTCTAACTTCAGTCTTTAATGATTTGCCCCTAAATTTTCAGAAAACCACAATTATATGAAAAACAAACCAAACATGATGCAAAAATATAAAACAGCCACACAATACAGCTGGGAACCTGTCAAAGAAGGGACACTTTTTAATCTTAGTAAATTGAGCAGCTGACAAATTAAGAGAATCTACATGCATTTCTGAAATAAAAGTAATCTATAGTGCTGATCATTACAATTACTTATTAATTGTAAACCCACCCCATTTTCTTCCAAAATTGCCATTTTGCGGAGGGGTTATTAGGGGGAGAGCAACATTTTGACCCAAAATCAGAGACAGCTGATAGGTTTGGATATATTTAATTCTATAAAGCAATTTATTAGCATGTATCTTTCAACCTCTTAATGCAGGAAATCTGGACAAGGCTAAATATATTGGGGGAATATACAAACAGTACTAAAAATTGCTCTTGTATAAACTTAGTTGATATAATAACAAGTCTTGCTTTAGCAATCATTCTTCTGAAGGATATGAAGTCTGAAACTCAATGCCTGTCATTATTTAGTGACTTCATTCCTAAATGATTTTCCAGAAAACCACAAATTTTATGAGGAACAAACCAAAAATGAGCAAAAAATCTATTCATTCTGTGAAAATCTGGACAGTTGAGAGGCATAGTTCAGCCGGGGCTATCTCTGAGTTTGCTGCCCTCCCCCCCCTCACAAAATCATGGTCAAATGGGGCCTCCTCCCTGCAGCCATTCCAATGTCCCATTACTTGGCTATTTCACCCCATTTACCTTAAACACTGTAATGTGCATTTTGCTTTACTTCTAAGATGATTTGGATTTCATTTAAAAGTTTTTTTTTATATTTTACAGCACAAACACTAATAGACATCTTCTAAACAAAGCAATGCAGTCTCACAATGAAAATAGACTTAGCATTAAAACTTCCCTGCCCTTGAAACTCACACATTGAAACAGCATTGAAACCCACATTAAAAAAATACATCTGGCCAGTAGCAGATACAGATTAACTTTGAGCTGTTTTCAAATCATAGGCCCCTTACACGAAACATATACCTTCCTGATTGTATTAAATTGTATTGTATAATACAGTACGGTTGTTAGAGGGAGTTTTAAATTTATTGTTTTGAACATTTTTCCAGTAAACAATGAAACAAAATGCATGCAACAATAATGACAGAACTGCCCGATTCAGAATATTTCCATCAAAAAGTCTACTTAAACTTCTACAATCCTCCAGTCATCTAAATAATTCCACGTTAAAGAGATCTGCAACTAATGACGAGGTTGCTGCTAGCAAACAACTTTATATTTTGTTTAATCTACAAATAAAGTGCCTGTTGCCCTTGATGAATGCATTGCCTATGTCACACTAAAAAAATGATAAGCTAGTAATATTGCAATAGGGACTGGATGGCAAACTGATAACAGGTTCATAGTTACTAGGTATCTCAGCCAAAGAGGACATTCTCAGGACTGCAGCATCCACCCCCCTTTAAAAGTATAACACAGTGCAGCATCAGCAATGCATCTACATACTGTGGGAATAGAACCCACAGCCGTCTGCATCAAAATCAAGTACACTACCTGTTGTGCTATTAAGAAAGCAAGCAGACTCAGCATAAGCAGCACTAAACTTCTCTTCCCCTCAAGCTCTCAGCTCCTTGTAAAATCCACTCGGCACTCAACTGTATCTCTCAACTTTGCAGCACAAGAAATCTGGAAAAAGCCAAAATTTATTGTAGGGGGGACAAAAGCCCAAAAACCAGGGACACATTTTAAACATTGCTTGTATAATCTTGGGAAGTTGCTAGAATAAAATGATATGTTAACACCAGGCATTTCACTGCCAAGTCTTGAACCCAGGACTCTGTGCACTACAGTCAGAGCAATATACCACTATGCCAAATTAGCTTCTGTTTCTGCAAAGATATGAAGACTAAAACTTAAATGGTTATCATTTAGTGAATTCAGTTATCACCATAGCTCTCAACCTCTTAGCAAAAAACACATGGACAAAGTGAATAATGGGGGAATACAGCCCCAAAAAATAGAGATAAATTTCAAATATTGATCTTATAAACTTAGACAATTGCTAGAATAAAAGCTTTTCTGTTACCATGTACCTTCTGAAGAATATGAAGTCTGAAATTCACATGTCTATCATTATTTAGTCAATTAAATTCCAGAAAAAACACAGAATTTCTGAGGAACAGAACAAAAATATGAGGCAGAAATCTGAAACTTTTTCACAAATGGTAGTGGGTAGGGAATTCAGGCTCATGTTGTCTGCATCCAAGGTACAGGGTTTGAGCCTGTCTTCTAGCTACCTTGTAGATAGAGAGCTTCCATATTTATTGTATTTCTACATATTGCTCTCTCTCACCCTGTATTGACATATACACACACACACACACACACACACACACACACACACACACACACACACACACACACACACACACACACACACACACACACACACACATATATATATATATATATATATATATATATATATATATATATATATATATATATATATATAGAGAGAGAGAGAGAGATTGGGTGGCGCAGTGGTGCAGCAGTTAATGCTGTCGCCTCACAGTAAGAGGTTCTCCGGTTCGATTCTCGGCTGGGGTGCCTTCTGTTTGGAGTTTGCATGTTCTCCCTGCGTTCGCGTGGGTTTCCTCCGGTTACTCCGGTTTCCTCCCACATTCTAAAGACATGCTTCTGGAGCGTTTCTCCCCGGGCCTCCGCTGAAAACAGGATCCGTGGAACCTAGTCAGACTTTCTCGGTCAACAAATGTTAAATAAAAATAAATAAATAAAAATAAATTGTATAGTAAAATACTGAGCCAATATAGTTAATCTACTGTTTACACATCAAGATCCCCATTTAATACATTATCAATGTGCAATATCAGTATGAGGGAATGGATCTTTTATAACTCATGAATAAGAATAACTTCAAAATGATTTTATTTCTTAGTGCATTGAGGGACTTCAGTAGGTTACTTGATGAGTGCCACTTATTCACTGTGACAGTCATCTTTAGAGTAGTGCTTTACCACACACTGCAGTATGTAGTGTGTTAATGCTTCCATCATACAACATAAAAAAATCCTGCCTTGTTATCATAATATGTCATGGGCTATGTCTGGCTATAATTTACCCTTGGATATTTACACAAAACCTTCACAACCAAACTTTGTAGTCAGGCATAAATAAATTGCAGCATAAAAATGATTAAGCATTGTATGTTACTGTTATGTCATGGCTGTTGTTTTGATGTTATTTTACATTACTTTATTGGCTTATTGATGTAGTGAAATGGTTCCCTACTCATGAAAACATAGTATTTAAATTACCAAATATAAATATTTAAAGAAAGCAGATCCCAGATCTGATTTTTTTTTCATTAGGAACATGAAGTATGAATCATAATATGTCTATTTTAAGTATTATTAAATTATTTAACGGGTGTACAGCTCCTCTTTTTACAAACATTAAGTATATTTTTATTTAAAGGTTTTTGAAGTATGCAATCCCTGCCTGCCCATACATGACCATTTAACAGGGCTAATTAGTACAATATGATACAGTTTAATGGTGTATAACAGCAACTTTAACCTGTAAATCCAACAAGGTCAAAATACCAAAATAGTAAACAATTTTAAGAAGTATAGTAATTTTAGCCTCATGGTGCATTCATGATTTTGTAGTTGTAGGTTGGCAAATAAGATTCTTTTCATGCTATGGATCTTAAATCCATACTTCTACCACCAAAATGTATACGTAAACAGATGTATAATTCTACTCCTGCCATCAATTTCTATTCCAGGGACATAGGCTATGGTTTCTTTACCCAAACTGTTGACATCATATAATATGGGATGAGATTTGACTTAAAAGTGTGCGGAAAATGCACACTACTTACCTTGGATAAAAGCTGTATTTATATAGTCTTTCCACTGAACAATTATAGAATAGAATTAGAATCACTAATTTCCCAGAACGTTCCCCTCCTAGCCCAATGCTTTCCAGTGCTGTCTTATCAACAGCAACTGAAAACATGCAATAGATTATTTCTGCACATAGACAACAAATACACATGAACACACACACACACACACACACACACACACACACACACACACACACACACACACACACACGACAACTCCATCCAAAGTCCATCACTACTTAAACTCTGTCTGTGTGAGACATATGGGTCCCAGTAAACTCTTTAAAAGCTCCTGCTTAGTAAAGAACAACTTACAGTTCCAGTAAACGCAAAACCCGACACAGTCTCCATAAATAAATAACTCCCTCTGTGATAATACCCTGATAAACTCAAAACTGTGTAAAAGCTCCTGCTTGTCTCTGGAAATCTCCATCTATGATATGGTCCTGCGAGAGCAGCAGCTACAGGCTTACAGTTATCCAGCATGCAGACATTGCAATCTGATCCCCTTCCAGTCTATGCGGTTGTAACCGCATAGACTTCTGGGGCATCTGCAGTCTGATGCCTTGTTTCCCAATCCAGACTACTGTTTAACCAGTCTGAGTTTGGGAAATGGACACCCCCCTCTAAATCTTTTTTTTCTTTACAGCAGTCTGAGTTGGGAAACGGTCCGGACACTCTAAATTAGTGGTCTGGACATTTACAGCAGTCTGAGTTAAATGGACACTAAATTATTTTTTTTTCTTTTTCCTTTTACAACTGGGGGGCTGCAGTCCTGCAGTCCAATAGCACGAACCACCACCGGTCCTCACTAATATGGGAGAGTGCTGCACATCCCCTAGTGTAATCCCTTCCCTGGTAAGGTCCAGACCACAAAATGGTCTCCTTTGAAGTAAAAATAAAACACCCAGCTAATCCTGGAATATTCAGGAACTACTCTAAGGCTAACTTCCTGCTATTAAGTGATAACCTGGCAAAATTGCAAGCCCCCATAAACCCTGAGAACAAAGCTGCCTATACAGATCTGTTCACAGATACCCTATTCAAGCATGTTAATAGCTGCATAGAGGCAGCTGTTCCCACTAAGAAGAAGTACAGACCTAACTCAAAAAAACAAGCCACCCTGGTGGAATCACAAAATCAGTAGGCTGCTATCACTAGGGAACAGGTCCTTAATGATCTCTCTGCCAAGAACACTGAGTCAGTGGGCCCAGACAATATCCCAGGATACATTCTAAATAGCATGAAACATGACCTATCATTCCCTGTGGAATTGCTATTTAATTGTAATCTCCAAACAGGCACCGTGTCTCATGAATGGAGAACAGCAACAGTCATCCCTCTGCACAAAGGTGGGCCATCTACAGACCCTGGAAACTACAGTCCCATAAGTCTCACTAGTCTCATATGCAAAGCCATGGAAAGAATTATCATGGAAATGATCAATAATGATGTAGTAAACCTCCAGACACTGGAACCAACCTAGTCTGGTTTTATCAAGTGCAGGTCATGCCTACTCATCCTGGTGGACTTCTTTGAGAAGGTCCACAAAGCAATGAATGAGGGCAAAATGGTTTACACTTACTAATTTGACCAGGCCAAGGCATTTGATACAATACCTCACTAGGGCATTGTTGACAAACTCAAGAGGTTAAGTATAAACCCTTATGTCACCTGGTAGATAGCCATCTGGCTCACAGTCTGGACCCGGCAAATTAGAACTGGGGATTCCACCTCTACAAACAGGCCAGTCACAAGTGGAGTCCCACAGAGATCCGTCCTGGAACCTGTTCTTTTTGGCATTTACTTCCCTGAAGTCAAGGCCAGTGCCATTTGCCTCTGGCTGACTAAATTTGCAGATGATTGTAAATTAGGAGCTGTCGTTGAATCCCACACCAACATAAATGTTCTCCAGGAAGGGCTGACACAACTGGTGTCAGAGCCATGGACTAAAACTAAATGGCAAGAAATGCATAATAGTATCCTTCAGGAAGTCATCCACCCCTGGTAACTATCATATTGACAACACATCCCTTAGAGTTGATCCAGTAGCCTTTGACCATTATGTGTCTACAGTAGTGAGGAAATCACTCTATGATGCTCAATTTATAAACAAAGGTATGGCATCTAGGTCCAAAGAAGTAATTGTTCCACTGTATTCATCAGACCTGTCATTGAGTAAAATGCCCCCTTTGGTATGTACCTAACCAGGCATGTCCAACAATTGGAATATCCACAGAGGTTCCTCACTAAAAGAATACAGGGCATAAGTAACATGTCCAGTGTAGACTGCCTCAAGGCCCTATCCCTGTATTCTGTCTCCTACAGGCTGTTGCGGGAAGATCTATGCCTGCCATACAGGGCGTTATCAGACCCCATTTTTGATGGACCTTCTGCAAATCTACAAAACAAACAGCATCAGAATTATCCATTCTATAGACTTAAACCTTGCCCGTGATATAAATAGGACCTGCTGGAGAGACAGGTATGTATCTCAGAGACAACCCCATCTCTGGAAGAGGGTCCCTATCCATGTGAAGCAGAGTTCCTCTCTAACCCAATTCAAATGTAACTTGGACAATTCGATGGGGGACAGGAAATTCATCCCTGGTTTGGCACCTATGTCTCTAATGGACACAAACGGCCTGTAAATAGTTCATTTTCCAGGCCCCTGCTTGTAAATATTTCATCTCCCAAGACCCTGCTTACACTTGTCAAGGGTACGAGAACTTGTCAGAGATTTTGGATGCATGGCTAGGCTTAAAAAGGCCCTTGTGGTCATTAGCTTAGTAAACACCTATGAACCTATGAACCTAAGAGAAGTTAGCACAGTATATAACTTTCTTATTTTCCTTTGTGTTGTTATATGATTATGTCCCTCATGTGTTTGTTTTTCTCTTATCTTCTTCTGTTTCTTGTTTATTTCTGAATATCTGACAGATTCTATGATACCCCTCTACTTTTCCTCTATACTTTGTGTCTATTTTCCTCCTGTTCCTTCTCCTGCTTAGTTTTATGAAACAGTCACACTATAGACACAATAGGCACTTACTGTTGTGCATGCAAATTGTAAATGGTACAACCTTTCACACACATATTCAGACACACTCACTTTAGAATAAGAAATACTGAGAAGTAAACTGTGTTCATTCTTCTTCCTTTTTATTTTTTCCTTCATTTGTTCTGAGAATAGCATTACAAGCAAACATCCTTTTCATCTCTTTATTTGTTGACTTTTAAATGTTGTCTGCAGGAAAGCCAGCCATCTTGTTAAATGCCTTTCAAATCTACTGTGAACTATATAGTGTAAACTAAAAATATTAGTTTGATTTAAAGCACTTGATGTGTAGCATGCACTATACATGCAGTTTGGTATATAGCTCACATAATAAGTATGAAAACAAAGCGGTAAAACATATTTCAGATACTGTGTGAGACGTTCCTTAAAACTGTATTGTGGAATGGAATTAGCTTTATATGTAGAAGGGGACTAGAGTTTCTTAGAAGTATTGCCAATCATGCTATGAGCAAAATGATAGCCTTAGTAGTGGCAGTGTATTTATTTATTTTACTTGAAAACAATGTCTGAAATATTATTCCAAGGTTCACCAGAGATGATCCTGGAGGGTTAAGCCTTTAATAGACAAAACAGCAGCTGTAAGAATGATGATTCTTCTGATTTTGTATGATGGGTTAGTCACATGTTTACTTCGCCTAACACAGTATGAATAGAAGAGGTACAGATGGTATATGATAGGTGTGCATAGAATGGCAAGTAAACAAGGATTGGTAGAGAGAGACTGAGGGTGAGGGGTGAAAGGAAAATAGGATGTGTTGAGATGATTTTTAGGAGGAAGATCTTAGGAAGTATACAGCACATTGAGTAAGGGTAACCACAAGGGAAGGGTTAGAGTGGGTAAGACTGGAGACAAATGCAAAAGTAAGGATGCTGTGACAAGACTGAAAAGGAGAGTGAGAGGAAGGTCTGGAAATTGAGAGGTATATAAGCAAAGTCAGGCAGAAAGTGGGGTTTTAGGAGAATACTTAGCAAAGGGTAAATTTGAATGCAGAGAAATAAGACAAAAAGTGAATAAGAAGATTGAAGGACTTAATGAAAGTGGAAAAGAAGAACAGAAGTTATCTTTCCAACATATGAAACAATGTTATGTATTGTAGGAGGGAGACAGGTTCATATATGAGGAAGTAAAAAGGTCAGTAATGGCTGTTACCAAGTGGAGATGAGGTGTTATCCACAGATGATGTAAGATGTCAGTGAAACTAAGAGAACTTGATGACAGAGACATGTGCTGAAGTGCATTGACTAGGGTCCGACAATAAGCATATATACTATGGCCAAGAGTCTGTGCATGGGTGGTGAATAGAAGGATCATGGTATTTGCATAACGGGTGTATAGGTAACAAGGAAGACTGATGAGGGGAAGAAAAACGTATGCTTAGGAGATGCAATGAGGTAGTTAAGATGAGCATAACTATGTCCTGAAAAAGTGGAGGGAAGTCTGCAGAAACTATAGAAGTAAATCAGGATATGAACTGGTTAATCAGTGAGAGGAAAGGCTTAAAGGCATGTTGGGTAATGAAATGAGATTATATGAACCATTAAAATAAGAGGAAGTGGGGTTAACAATATGATCCTACAATCTTTTCATGTCTATTCAATCTGTAGTTTGCTAAAGTAATGGATTGTTAATTGCTTGGTATGGACTGAAAAGAAAGTGAATAAATGAGGTTTGGAACAGACCCTTTTGTCCTGGGACATCTTCAGTGTGATGCTAGATACATGGGATAGGAGGGATTAAAAGAATAAGGGTAGGATAGGGTTAAATGTGAGGGAGGGATGTTAGGAGGAAATGAGGTAAGAATATGGAGGGGATTAGAGGGTTTTGCCAAGTGTAATGAAATCAATAGTCACATTTTGGCGTGAACTTGCTGTACTGCGGGTTCATGTCCTGACCACTGGTATGTTCTTTGGTCAGGTAGACCTTGGTTTGGTGGTGGGCATGAGGAGGTGAGTACCTAGGTTATAGGGTATGGTCATAGGTATGATTGTTAAAGGTGATTTTTTTTTTTTTGTGTGTGTGCTCTTCGGAGACGACTGATGTTTTGCTGTGGGATTGCATGTGGTTGGTAGACGGGAGCCGAGGGGGCTTCTTTCACGTCTTTTCTAAGAGCATCAAACCTTTTATTTCTTTGAGTCATGGTGCCAATTAAAGGCATTTGTCTGGATGCTAACTTTCTGCACATGTTTAGAAGAAATTTGTTCATTGAGGTTTACATATTAATACCCAGCTTCCCTAAAGTTACCTTAGCTGTAAAGCATGTTTTCCTTGAAGAGATTATTTACTGGCCAGTTTTCTCTGTCTTACTTTATATTTAGTGTAATTAGTAATGCATAATCTTTTAAGAATATTATAGATGCTTTGCGTTTTGCTTAACTCCGAAAGCATACTCAAAATACACTCAGATTTCTTTGATTTTCTCATGTACAAAACGTAGTAGTACCATAACGTCGGTATTTTTCCTGTTTTTCATCCTTCCTCTACTTTAGCTGTCCTGCCTGGCTGCATGATGTTCCTTTATCATCTCTCCTGGAGGTTTGTGGGCTGCTCTGACGAAGAAAATGGGCAGGCAGGGCCTTACGTGGGATATCTTTACAAAATGAACTGACCTTTTTTCACGGGCTTGGGCTTGAGGGAAACATAACGGTTAGCTGCTACACATGCGCATTGAGCAAAAATGCCGGTGAAGGGGGTGAGGGAATGTTTGACAGTCCATGGTTGTGGAGGTCTTTGCAGAGAAGGTACAGTGAAGCCTGGCTGCTTACATGGTATTGAGTACATAGCTGTTTGTTCTGGTGTCACGGCCAGGCACAAATGATTTCCCGGGCTGCTAGCTGAACGTTACCCTGTCACGCATGTGTGGTGCAGCTATAGCTGGCAAAGCAGATAGGTGGAATGATGATTACAGTGCTATAAATTAAAAAAAAAAAAAAAAAAAAAAAGGGGAAAAGAGTGTAATGTGCAAACGGCGATGATCTATTTGTTCATGTCATTTTGGTCTGCCTTGTGTGCTGTTGGCTCCTCCTGCTTCTCTGCTCTCTAGATTTTCATGGGGTGTCCGGATGTTGCTTCACGTTTTGGTCTGTTCCTCATGGAATGTGTGGCTTTCGGGCAAGTCACTCACATTTGGGGTCACTGAGTGGTGACATACCGAGGAGGTTGGCTGGTTGCTTTTTGTTGAGAGTGGGAGGGTGGTGTCGATGGGGCTGAATTCGGTTGTGGCGGCAGTTGTGGCATTGCATTGCAGATTCCTTGTTTCCCCATGAAGGCGTCTGCTGGGGGTGTGGAGTTTTTAATTTCTGGGCTGAGTGGAGTGTTTGTGGTGGTTTCTCTTGGGTGACTTCGGTGGTGAGGATGGTTTGGTTGGCCCTGGTGTTTCCGTGGTTGTTGGTGGTGATAGTGTAGTGATTCTTGGTTTCCTTTTGTCAGGCTGTGAAGAGCTTTTCACGGGTTTTGGGGAGGGGGAAAGTGGCAGCTGCCCTGCTCATGTGTGGTGTGACGTGGTTGGTCAATGGAGTGGGGCCTGCCTTGATGGTACAGCTTTTAGTGCGAAAGGAAGTCGGGTTGGAGGGAGCAGGTTCTTGGCTGCCCAGAGTTTTCAGTTGATGGCAGCAATTTAAAAAAAATGTTATTATTGATTAAAGGCAGAGTTCAAAAGAAAATGTGGTAGAAGTAATGATATACAGTGAAGACGATGATTAAGCAGATGCGTGCCGGTAGTGCCAGTCTTCTCTGGAAGATATATGCATTATGGAAAACATCTATTCTTCCCAAGTATAGTATTAGCAGAGTCACTTTAAAAATGTAAGGTTTTGTTTTCAACTGGAGTGTCCTGTTATCATTGCTTGAGGAGTGTAATGGATTTCTTCATAGGCTACTAATTACTATTATGTACTATTATCTTATAAACTAGTTACATTCATTGCATTTTAATAACACAGTTAGTACATTATGTTAAACAAATCTGTGACTAGACATACGTCATCCTGTAATGTTTTATCAATGCTCATGTATATAGCAAAT
Source organism: Protopterus annectens (assembly GCF_019279795.1). Classification (NCBI taxonomy): domain Eukaryota; kingdom Metazoa; phylum Chordata; order Ceratodontiformes; family Protopteridae; genus Protopterus; species Protopterus annectens. The sequence continues at coordinate 1,990,480,771 of NC_056737.1, read as the reverse complement.
ATATTACATTTCATTATAAGAGATAAGGGCTTTTAATCAGTGGAATTAAAATTACTGTGATAATATACACTGATGGCTTTGCTGCAGTAAAGGGCACAGTTTTCTGTACTTGTGACATGTATTCTCTTATACCAGATGAATAGTGGCTTGAGCTTCTATTGTGGTGTCATCGCATTCCTTGATATATGCATGTCGCAGTGAATTAATTTCAACAGCAAGCCACGTATCAACATGTAGCCTTCTGATTTTTCCCTTCTGCTAAAACATACTGCTTAGTGGCTACAATAAATTATTCTAAAATACACTTTTTACTTTTGTTCATCTGGCATGGGGTATGGATGAAAATGGTCTGCAAGCAATAGTCTACTTTAAAGGGTTGACAAATATTTAGATATAAGTACCTCTCAAAGTTTAGTTTTAAGTGGGTTGGCAAGTGAGTAAGCAATGCAGTTACTATGGAGAGGCCTGAGATGATGACGGTAATTATTTAGCATTCTAAGGTTGTCCGGCACTTTTATTTTGTTTTTGGAATTTTACTGACTGTATTAAACTACAAAAATGAACAAGGGACTCCATTTCAGAGCAGGTTTAGGAGACTACTGAAAATAAAGGAAAGGAAAAAGTGGTAATGGACATAAGAATGTATACTGGAGTTTAGAAAGTATTCATGATCTTTTTGATCCTCTGTCTTCTCATAATTAACAAGCCCGTCTTCACTGACTCATTTGTTCTACACTTCCTTGCAGCCATGGATATTGCGTGTGGGAGGCAATAACTGGGAAATGTAATGAGTCAGAAGATTTTGCCAGGTTTCAAGTTTCAAAAGAGCTTACTTCGGAGTAGCACTGACTATTTGGCATTGTTGGCAGTACCTCCCAAAGATACTGGCTTGCACAGAGTACTTACTAAAACAGATCAAAAGTGTGCTAGTCATTGTACAAGAATGGCATTCACAACCCTGTGCAATTTTTCTTTAAAAATAAATAAATAGATAAAAAGTAAGTCTGACATTTGCAGTTTTTTGGTCTTCCTGTTCTTTCACAAAGTTAGACTGCTGCAAGATCTGTTATTCTGGTGGATTTATAGAACAGGGAGCAGGGAGTATATTTGTTTTGAGGTTTGGGTAGTAGGATGATCAGTAATCACATTGGGGATGTTCGTACTCCGGACAATGGTCTTAGAGACTTCAGTGAGACATGGCATGCCTGGTGTTAAAGGCCATGGGGGAGGAAATTATTCTTCTCAACTGTATAGATTTTTCAGAATGTCCAGATTTTGCCTCATTTTGTTTGTTTTTCATGAAATTGTGATGGACAACTGGGGGAAAATCATTACAGATGGAAGTTAGGAAATAATAGACAATTGAGTTTCAGACTGCATGCCCTTTCATGTTAGTGGGAAGCCTCTTGTTTTATCGGATTTCAAGGTTTGTAGATATTAAGGTTGTCCCTATTTTGATCTTTTGTTTCACTTTTGTTTATGACATTGTTTATTTTGTCAAAAAAAAAAGTATTTTGGGTGATTTACATGTCTTTTTCTTTCTTGCAGATGCAGTCTTGGAATGCTGTGGGGAATAAGTGGGTATAAGGTGCAGCCTTCTCTTTACATATTAGAGGGTTTAATTTTGCCCTTTTCTTTGTAGATGGTGGTGTGCCGATTACCAGTTGTGGTGCACAGATGATGGAAGCAGTGGCAATCGAGGAGGTTACACATGGGGAGCACAAGTGGGCAACAGTTACTGATGAAATTGCGGAGGTATGTAATCAAGTGAGCATGATTGGTGATCGGAGGGAAGGAGAGTCAGAGCTGTTAGAGCCATTTCAGTGGACACCATTGCTGCTTGGGTTTGCACAGGAAGGTCAGAGATGGGCATGTGCTGAGTGACCAGTGGTCAGCACCCTGATTAAATACCTTTGAAAGGTAATAGTTTCATAGCTTCATAGGTAGGTACTAGGCTATTGGCCCTAGGGCCTATATAAGCCTAGCTAAAAATGTACCCTGGCTTTTGCCACCCAAGAAAATTATTTTCCTGTGCCCCTGTCGAGCAGAGCCACAGAAGTGATCTCTGGGGTGAATTTCCTATTTCCCATCCAGTCATCAAGATTTTTCTTGAAGAGTGCTAATGAGGAGCTCTGTTTGACATAGATAGGTAGTCTTTTCCAGAGTATGGGAAGTCTCTGGGACAGGAATCTATCCCTCCAGCATGTTCTGTTTATTGTGGTGACAAGGTTTAGGTCCCTAGAGCATGTAGCTTGGAGGGATTGGGATTTCTTTAAGTGGAGCATGTCCAACAGCTCTGGGTTTGACATAGCTTTGTATGGTAGGGAGAGATCGTCTCTGAGTAGGCGATATGCGACGGAGTAAAGCTGGAGTTTTTTTAGACAGTCTGCGTAGGGCATCTGTTTGAGGACAGTAATCCTCTTTGTGAGGTATTTTTGTGGCCTTTCCAGTTGTTGTAGATGTCTTGTGAGGTACATACCAAAAGGGGCATTGTACTCTATAATGAGTCTAATGAGTGATGAGTAGAGGGGAACAATGAGCTCTTTTTTCTGGATGAGAAAACTTTTGTGATGAGGTGAGCCACGTAGATGGTTTATGAATTTTGATGGTTGGACTAGTGTATAATGGGATTGTGGATTTTTCTCCTGGCGTGGTGTATAGGGAGTTATATAAGGAGGTATGTTTGAGTCAAGGTCAGGTAGGACTAGGGGTGTGATGGTGCAGGTACCAGTAGTTGTTGTCATTGATGTAATGGTGCATAAATGTGCTTGATTGGGGGTGTAATGTAGACAGTCGCTTTCCTGCAGGAAGTAGTTAAAGGTAGTTGATGATGAGGGGATTGAAGTTCCGGTTGTTGGAGTTGTGTACAATGTGGTCACAGGGAATTTTATTTTATTCGCTGTTTAGCAAGATATGTCTAACTTGGTACGGTTTGGGTAGTGTATCTCCATGTACAGGAGTATGTTGGGGGCTGGGTAAAGCAGGGTTGCGGATCTGTTCTGGGGGGTTTGGGGGGTTTCTACAGGTGGGGTGGATGAACAGTAATTAAAGGCATAGGAAGTCACTAGGTTACTGGTGCTAGGGCTCTTAAAAGTAATTTTATCTATATTTGTTTTACTTCAGGGGTAGTTACTAGGAGGTAATTTATTATGCTGGGGGAGGCTGGGTTGATGTCTGGTAGATGGTATGTTAACAAGTGTTTGTTTTGTATTCATTAAGGCATTTCAAGGTGGGTAGGGTAAAGCCAAGGGAGGATGCTGAGGGCAAGCTAGTTATAGTAGGGTTTGATATTTGCTTAGGGGTAGTTTGGAGTTCTTGCTGGTGAGAGGAGCGGCACCAACTTCAGGACTGGGGGAAGTTACTAGGTTAATGGCTGTAAGGTTTTGATAACATTTTGGTGCGAACTTGCTAAGGCAAGATACGCTCATGATGACCTGTAGGTATTCCAGGAAGAAGATGCGCAGAGGACCATCAATTGGTGGATTGCAGGAAGCGCTCATGAGAGGTGGTGGATGCTAATCCATCTTTAGTAAGTAATCATTGGACATATCGGACTTGATGCAAGGTGGTGAAAGGTAATTAAAATTAAATTACAAGTAAGGTGAAGCAGGATTGGCAGTGTTTAAAGGGACTTGGGATTGTCCATTAAGGGGTGGTATTATTGTGACAAGTTTCAAGGTATGGTCTGGGGTCTACAGAAGGCTTTGGAGGGGCAGGTTGTCTTCAAATGTGTTTGTATTTCAGAAGATTTACATTTTTCTCTTTCTTTCCAGATGGTGGTGTTATGTTGGGTGTTTTAGATGTCTGAATGCTATGTAACGCAGTCAATCATGATCGGCACAGAGGTACTATCAGCTGGTGGTCAGAAGGAAGCACTTTTCTTAGATGTAAGGAGTTTGGGCTTGAAGGGAGTGGAGTTGGAAGGTGATGGTTTTGTCGTGGAGGCTGTTCCTGCTGTTTTGAATACATCGGTCAGCAGGAGATGTTTTGGTCATCAGAGTGGTATGCAGTGAGATTGTAGAGGGCAGTTAGAATGAACAATCCTTGAAGTAAACTGAGGTAAAGGTAATGAATTTTGTTGTTTTGGTGTGGAACATATTACTTTATTCGGGTTCATTGAAGCACAGTTGAATTTACACTGGTTTGGGTAGTGGGGTTTTTCTGGTATTGCAGGTATGCAGGTGTGTTTGGGGATAGTTCAGGATTTGGGTACTGTGTCTACAGAGGAGGCTTAAGAAAGGCATGGTTTGTTGTGTTTCTTTGCAGATGAAGGCTGCTCTTTGTGATCTAGCTGAAGTTTAGAAAATGGGTACACCAAATGATGTTTGGCCTTAGGATGGAAGCTTTGGTGAAGAGGGGGAACAGCCTGGTCAGGCTGGTGGGCGGAGAAGAGGGGCAGGTTTGCCCTCTTCTGTTCCCCCTCTGGTGATGGATGTGCAATTCAATAAGTCTGAAAGGAAAGTGAGCAGTTGCTCTGGTGGACAAGTTAATAAGCAATCTGAGCTGCTTATATGGATGGTGGTGCAATTCAGTAAATTGAAGGTGAGCATGAACGCTGCTTCGTTAGTGCAAGAAGTCTGGAAGAAAAGTGAGCAGTTGCTCTGGTGGACAAGTTAATAAGCAAGCTGAGCTGCTTATATGGATGGTGGTGTAATTTAATAAATTGAAGGTGAGCGTGAACGCTGCCTCATTAGTGCAAGGATAAGTGAGGAAGTGGGTGACGCTGCTTATCAAGGGTGAGCGGTTGCGCTGCCCTTATGGTTATTTCATGTCTTCTTCCATGGGTGTTATTATCACCTGTGTCATGTTTTTGGTTGAAATTTATAACAATTGGTTAACAATCATGTTTATGGAAGTTTAATAAAGGTCGTCCAATGTCATTCAGTGTTGTCTGTTTATTGAAGTGGAACAGGACAACTATGTTTAGTTAAAAAGTGTTCTGCAACAAGATATGGATATAATCAGAATATTGTCATTGTGCAGTGTAAGCAAGTTTAACATGAAGAGCCTTGTTGTGTATTAATTTTAACTAGTCAAACATGAGTCTGCCTTGTGCTGGAAAGGAATAGTCCTTGCACTCTAAGGACCACTCACTAATATGTCTGCTGTCTTTCTTATGCCCACTAGATTACATTATATATGCCAGTTACTTCGACTCCCTAGCTTCTTGGTGTGTTGTTTCAGTAAATAAAAGAAAACCTGTTCTACTTTGTGCCTCCTTGTTAATTGCCCTGTATCAGCTATAAACTGATTGCGCTCTTTAATAACTGGCCTGAGAACTACCACATCACCTAGCTCTTTCCCAGCTGACTACAATACACAGACTTCTCTATGAACCAGAAATTTCCCAGCCCTTAACAACTCAATACATTGCTTTCTCAATAGAATTTTACACCCTAGAGAAATAGTATGTATATTAGAACTGTAGCTAAACATACACAAATTATAAAAGACAACGAGAGACAGAGAAGATCTATATTTCATATTTAAGTGTTAAATCTTTCTCTCTTTCTGTCTTATATATATATATATATATATATATATATATATATATATATATGTGTGTGTGT